>NW_015160226.1:705979-800039 GCF_001447785.1 Gekko japonicus | reverse complement strand
CTTCTGAGGATGCTTCCATTCTCTCTCCCGTTTCCAATACGCTTCTTTCCCAGCTTTTTTCGCCCGCATGGGCTTTTTTTTTTAACGTTCGGCATATAGCGAAGGAGTCAGCGCTGACAGCCGGGCTTCGCTCACCACCAAAAACGTCCCGCCGAAGGAGAGACCGCGGAAGGGGGAGCCGCCGCCGCTTCGCTCGCCACCAGGAACGACAGTGCGCGACCCGGAGAAGGGGACGGCCGCCTCGGATTGCGCTTCCTCGGCGCGCCCGCTGGATGCCCAGAGCCGTTGCCCCCTGGAGGATTTTCCGCGCCCGGCTCTCAGCGAGCAGGCTGCGCTGCCGCGGCGCAGGGAAGGCGTCAGATCCGGCCGCCGCGCCTGGGCCACTTCCCTGCGGCGCGCTTTCTCCCCTGGCGAGGCCCGGCATGCTGGCGAGGAGGGAGAGGCGGGCGCCGGCCGCACGTCAGGTCCCCCCGCTTGTGGCTCCTCCGGGCAGCGCCCTGCCAGCTGGCAGTGAGATGCGGCAGCGGGCAGCGAGGGCCAGCCAGAGACCAGCGCCGCCACCGCTTCCTCCCCTGCCCTGCGCGCAGGTTGAGACTGCAAGAGGGATGGTGGTGCCTTCTTCGCCGAGGAGCCCTGCGCCGCGGCCGAGGAGCTAGGCAGGCGGGCAGACAATGACGAGAGCGCTGCCGCGGATGAACCGCGCTCCTGCTCCCCCGCGGCTCCCGAGGACTGCCGGCCGTGCGCTGCCACCGCTTCGCCTCGGTTCTCTTCAAACACCCCCCCCAAGCCCCGGGCCAGCTTCTACCGATGGGCCGGATGCTCCTGCGGGAAAGACGGCTGGCGCTACATCCGCTTGGCACCTCGATCGGCCAGGCGAGTTTCCATGTGGAAGTGGACCCGATGGACGTGCCCGTGTGTGTTGCTACAAAGCGGTGCGTGTGTGAAACGCCAAACCGCTTCTTATCTGGTTCCTTTCCGGTAGGGGCAAGCCGTGTGTGAAACGGCAGCCCTGTACCGGTTCAACTCATAACGGAAGACTCCCGGCTTGAAACCGGGAGAAACTAGGTAATGTGAAATTCCACATTGTTTTCCTCTATTACATTGCATTGTTCATTCAGGAAGGCCTCTTTATCTCTCCTTGCTGTTCTCTGGAAATCTGCATTCAGTTGGGTAAATCTTTCCTTTTCACCTTTGCCTTTTGCTTTCCTTCTTTCCTCTGCTATTTGTAAAGCCTCATCAGACAGCCACTCTGCTTTCTTGCATTTCTTTTTCTTTGGGATGGTGCTGATTGCTGCCTCCTGCACAATGTCGTGAACCTCTGTCCATAGTTCTTCAGGCACTATCGAATCTAGTCCCTTAAACCTATTCTTCACCACCACTGTATATTCATAAGGGATGTGATCTAGGTCAAACCTGAATGGCCTAGTGGTTTTCCCCACTTTCTTCAGTTTAATGCCCATTCCACATCTAGCATTTGCTTCGCTGTTTTGCCAAACCCACGTTGGAACAGAAATTCCCCTCTACATTGCATGCCACTTTCACTTTGATTGTCAGAGTTTATGGCAGTGTCCAGACTGCATGCCACTTTCACTTCATTTGATCTCTAAGTTTCATGGTACTGTCCGCATGGATTTATGGCCATTTTATGGCCATTCAGGGGTGACTTTGCAGTCAGTATGAAGTGGTATTTGAATGTGGTTAAAGCCATATCTTTTTCTGTTCCAGCGTGGGTTTGATAAAGCAATGGAGCAAATGCTAGATCAGAATGGGTCTAAGCCTGAATTTTGCAGTGAGTAGCTCATGATCTGAGCCACAGTCAGCTCTTTTCCTTCTTTGGGTTACAGGCATTTTATGTGTGAAAATGCCAGGAAAGAGATTGATTGCTGCATCCTATAAAAAATATCCTGTAAAGTTTATGAGCCTCATAACATTCCCAAAATGATGTGCATTGTTTTGTGCATGAGGAGGTGGTGAGTGCAATTTTTTTTTTTTGTTCAGTGCTAAATTGTTGCTGTTTTAGGTGATTACATATTAGGGGATGGAGAAGTGATCCCACAGTATCTTGTAAAACTGTGAGAGATTTATTCAAGATGAAAAGCACTATATAAGTGTAAAAGCTTTTTCATTATGTTTTGATATGCCTGCTAAATCAGAAAGTGGAGCTATCTTACTATAACATCCTAAAATTCTTTCCAGGCTGAACTTACAAAACAAACTGGTTAAACATCTTATGTGGCCTTTCATCATACGTAAGTTATAATACTTCTTTTTCCTTAAGGAGGCTGTATTCCTGCTGCTTTGGTGATTAATGATCACATGGTATTCTGAAAGTATGTTTATTGCGGTCATTATATCAGAACACATTATCCCCATGCTGAGACACCAAGAACAGCAGAATTACAATTGCAGGTATTTTATCTGGTCTTAGTGCTTACCCAGTTGAGGAAAAAAAAATCATTTTTGTTATCTGACATTGATGCATATGTCTCTTATAAAGTTTCATTATTTGCCCTTGCTGCAAAGAATATACATTCCAAGGTGGCATCGGGAAGGGGCATTATTTAGTCTACTGTATTAAATAAATCATATTTTGTTACTGATCTCTGGTATTTTTGTATATTCTAACCTATAGCTTGTTCACAATTTATGTTTTGTAATTTTGTAACGACCAATGGCTAATTACAATAAACTAAACTGAATTGAATTACAATGGGTATCACATAATGATATCCACTAACCCCACCCCCCCACTACAGTATCTGGCAACATAAACATTTGGGTTTCATAACCTGAAATAACACACAACATTCCAACACTTACTTTTTATGGGATAATTTGTATAGTTATTTTTTTCAGATTTTCCATACACCTACATTGGCATCGCATCATTTTCTGGAAATTGATGTACATAAGAATATAGGCAGAAAGGTGGAAAGACACAGCCTTTCGGCAACCACAAGGACTTGTTGCAGGCATCTCATTACCCCTCCCCCCAATTTCCTCTTTGCCTTTTCTGAAAGCCCCCATAGCCTCTCCCATTTTCCTGGTTCCTTTTTTCCTTCCCACCCAACAGCCAGCCTACATTTATCTGCCCCTTTGTCTTCAGATTTCCTTCCCCCCCCCAGCAGCCTCTACCTAATTGTGTGGTACTGGCCACTTGACCAGGCCCACTTGCATAGTGGGGAACACTCAAGGACTTGTGGGGGGCCATCTTACTTTCCCTTGTATCCCTCTCCCCACACTATTTCTTCTTTCCATCCTCCTGTCAACCCACATATCCTCTCCCTTTTCCCAGCCTCATTCTCTCCTTCTCAATCATTTATCAACCTACCTTTTATCTGCCTCCCATCTTCAGCCATATTTAATTTATATCCCCAAAGCAACTTCCATCATTCCCATTTCCTCTGTTTTTCTCCTCATAATAACACTGTGAGGTAGGTTAGACTGAAAGTGTGTGCCTGGCCCCAAATCACCCAGTGAGCTTCCAAAGCAAGATGGGAATTTGAACCTGGGTCTACCAGACCCTACTCTTAAGCTCTGACTGCCACACCATACCACTGGCTTTCATAGGGTAGCTGTTGTTGAAGAGAAGCCTGGCCTAGGTGAGTCCACCTTCCAACCCAGCCACTTTCTCCAGGGGAACTGACCACTGGAGAAAGCATGTTTACACAGCCGAGTCATATGGAGCAAACTTCTCAGGATGGTTCAGCTGTTTCAAGGGGTTGTAAAAGCCACTTAAACCACTGCTTTCTGATCTCCATGGCTTGGAGTTATTTAAACTTATGCTTTCTGTTCCCCATGAAAAGCTGCAGGGAGCTGAAAGCAGAGGTCATGAACCCATACAAATAGGTTTGGTTCATGGACCAATCTCCTGGTTTGTATAGGTTCATGGTTCAGCCATGAACAGCAAACCGAACCACAAAAATGTGGTTTATTTATTTATTTATTAGATTTATACCCCACCCTCCCCAGAGGCTCAGGGCCATTCGTACCCTTTCCTAGTTGCCAAGGTACCTTACTTCACTGAGCTTCTCTGACCACCCATATCCATTAAAGAATTGTTTCCTCGGACCAAAAACAGCCTCTGGGAAAACACTATTGAGATACAGTATTTTAGGCAGAGGAGCTCAAATACTAAACATCCAGATTAAAGATTTAAAAATGTGTACTGAAATATGGAAAATATATTGAAGGCATTCACATGCTTGTATACTGAACCCCTCTTTCTACTGCTGTCACAGTACAACACAAAAGAATCTGCAAGGAGATAGGTCAAGGGTGGCACAGGCCATGCCATCAGAGTGTGGAATGAGGAAGGCAAGGGCACCAACTCTAGCAATGTAGTCAAGGTCTGGTCCAAGGTCAAAACACAGAGTCAAGAGCCATCAATAGTCTGGTCCAAGGATCATTCCATACAGCAAGTTCTGGAAGTTTAGAAGTCCAAGAGTTATCCATGGGCAGGTTCAAGAGAGAGACAAAGGCAGGGAACAGTCCAAAGAGTCACAGAAACAAGGCATGATCCAATGCAGTGGTCACAGTATCAGAGGGATTTCAACTTGTTGATTCCATATGTAAAAGCCTCCCTTGGCTGGTTTTTATAACCATATGCTGAGGGGTCTTGCTTGCAGCCAGCTTCTTGGGAATAATCCTGCAGCTACTCATCTTTTCTATCAGCAAGCAGCTGGTGTCAGGTCAGGAGGCATGCACTGTGTCATCTCTCTTGTAACTCTAATTGTAGCCCCCATCTGCAGTGCTCTAAAGGTGTGGGTGATACTGGAGGACTGGACACAACCAACTGAGTTTCACCTGTTGAATCAAGGCTGGAGGGTGTCAGTAGCTCTGCACCAGCTGTTGGCTGTGAAATCTGACAAGTCTGCAACTCATCTTATCATCTGGAGCTTATTCTGATGTCTGCCATAATAAAAGTTGTTTTGTGGAATTAAATGAAAGCATAGGGCAAAATCTGATTCAAGCTGATGGTAGTCCATTACCTATACAAGGAATTGGAGCTATAGAACCGAGAAGTTTTGTGCTGATGGAAAGATGGTGGATATTCTTCTAAAAAACTGTTTATGTTCCATGGGCTTATCAGAACTTGTTGTCTGTTGAGAGAATCACGATACAGGGAAACTGTTTCCTCAATGAACACAATGAATATAGTATTTTTCATCCTGAATGCAATATTGAAATATTGGCAGAAAAGATCGATCAGAAGCCTGCTGCTGGTGTACCATGTCAAGCAAAATGCAATACAAGAACACAATACAAGAACTCATGGGCTATCAATGAAATTGCTGAGCAGTCGGGTTAGAACAGATAAAAGGGAGTACTTCTTCAACCAAAGAGTGATTAACACATGGAATTCACTGCCACAGGAGGTGGTGGTGGCTACAAGCGGGGAAAGCTTCAAGAGGGAATTAGATAAGCATATGGAGCAGACGTCCATCAGTGGCTATTAGCCACAAGGTAGAGAAAGGAACTCTCAGGCTGGGGCAAGTGATGCACTTTATTCTTGGTGCTTGAGGGGGGCAACAGTGGGCGGACTTCTAGTGTCCTGGCCCCACTGAACCTCTTGATGGTGCCTGGTATTTTTGGCCACTGTGTGACAAAGTGTTGGACCAAATGGGCCATCGGCCTGATCCAACAATGGCTTCTCTTATGTTCTTATGTTAAATGAATTCATACTAATTCCATTCTGGCAGGAAACAAAAGGTTAGAACACAGAAATCTTAAGTCTGTGGAAAAGCTGTTGCAGGATTGCAAAGTTGAAGTGACTGGATGTTACCAAATGCAAGCTCGTTGTGAAATCTGACTTAAAGCTAAAGGGGAGTGTGCATAATGAAAAGCTGTTGCAGAAAGTCTGTTCAGACCTATTTGGTCCCTTTTTTTCCTTCAGTTGGAGGAAATAAGTACATTTTTACTTTTGTGGATGCTGGAAGTTACTTTGTCTGTGT
This sequence comes from Gekko japonicus, assembly GCF_001447785.1. Classification (NCBI taxonomy): domain Eukaryota; kingdom Metazoa; phylum Chordata; class Lepidosauria; order Squamata; family Gekkonidae; genus Gekko; species Gekko japonicus. Next base: position 794,085 of record NW_015160226.1, on the reverse strand, counting down.
GTATCTGAAAAGATCTAAAGATGAAGTGATGGAGAAATTTAAGAACTATGTTGCTGCCATGAAAAATAAGTTCAATAAGGCTCCAGAGGTCATGTTAACAGACAACGGGATGGAGTATTGTGGCAGTAAGTTCCAAAGCTTCCTGGAAGAGGAAGGAATAGAGCATAATAGAATTATGCCTTATTCTCCTCAGCAAACTAGCACTGCTGAATGCCTTAAAACAGGAGCCTCCAGGAAATGGCACATTGCTTACTCTTTCAAGCTGGTATGCCTGACCTCTACTGGGCAGAAGTGGTAAATACAGCAGTTTACCTGCACAACAGAATACCTCCTACTGTTACAGGGAAAACACCATTTGAACTGTGGTATGGAAAGAAACCAGGCCTAAAGCATTTGAAGGCATTTGGTGCCCATATACCCAAGGAAAGAAGGGGAAAGTTGGATTCTAGTGCTGAAATGGGAATCCTTCTGGGATATGCTCAACGTGGAAAGGGATACAGAGTTAAGAATGGGGACATGTTTTTGATTAAAGTGTGCAATATGGAGCATATTGATAAAAACAATGTACTCCAAGCTTTTAAGCAAGTAGAGTCCACAGTGCAAACCAGCCAGGAGGCTGCTGATGACGTCTCCTGTAATGATGGCTACCTGCCAGCACTGCCAACCAACAGGAAGGCCCACAAGAGACATCTCAATCAGAAAGGGAGGCAGGTCAAGCTAGGCTAGAGAATACACTGTGAGACAGTCACAGAGAAGGAAGAAGAAGAAGAAGAAAAGGAGGAGGAGGAGACTGGATTTATACCCCGCCTTTCACTACCCAAAGGAGTCTCAGAGCAGCTTACCAACTCCTTTCCCTTCCCCTCCCCACAACAGAAACCCTGTGAGTTAGGTAGGGCTGAGAGAGCTCTTGCCAGAGCGGTTCTTGAGAGAACAACTCTGACAGAACTATGGCTTGCCCAAGATCATCTAACAGCTGCAAGTGGAGAAGTAGGGAATCAAACCTGATTCTCCCAGATTAGAGTCTGTGCACTTAACCACTACACCAAACTGGAGTACTACCATAGAGGTTTTCCTTTTGTGCAAATGTACAACCTTTATATGAACCCTCAAACTGGAAAGAAATGACTGAACTGTCTGTACATGAAAAAGACAAATGGTTAGAGGCAGTGGGGGTAGAGTTTGAGTCCTTGCACATTTATTGGTAAAAGAATTTACACAAAGACCTGGGACTGACTTTTCTAAAACTTTTGCACCTGTTGTCAAGTATGCCTCCATCAGGACACTTCTAAGTATTGCTGCATCAAGAATTATGTACATTGAACACCTGGACATTGAAACAGTATTCCTTAAAGGGGATTTGTCTGAAGAGTTTTACATGGAACAACCAGATGGATTTCAAGACAAAGGAAAAAAGAATCATGTGTGCAAACTTAAAAAGGGAATTTATGGACTGAAACAAGTTCCCAGAGTTTGGAATAAGAAATTAACTATGCTGTTATAAAACCACCAAGGCTTCTAATAAGGAAAGGCAGAGTCATGCCTATTAACCAGATTAAAAGATGGACAGTATCAGTATGTGTTGACATAAGTTGATGATCTGATTTTATCTTGTCAGAGGAACGAAGATGCTCAAGAATTTGCTGAGAACCTGAACAAAGAGGTGGGAGTAAAACAGCTGGGAGACGTGAACCATTATCTTACAAATTGAGAGAACTGAAAATGGAAGTTTTCTTTTGAACCAAAGACACAAAACTTTGGATCTTGCTGGGTCTCTGGGCCTAAAAGATACTAAGAGAGTGAGTACTCTACATGAACCAGCTTACCTCAACCAGCCTAGACCTGACATATCTGCAGCTGCTGGAATTTTGTGCAGACAAAGAATCTTGTGCAGACAAAGAATCTTGTGCAGACAAAGAATCTTGTGCAGAAAGACAGCATTGTTTCATGAGGCCCACGGTTGAAGCTGCGAAATTCCATCTGAATTGGCCTTCCCTAGCCCCTACTCCACTATCTATCATGTCATTGCACCAGCTTTTCCATTGACACACAGGCTGTACAACCTCACTTTGGGTAAATTATGTTATTTTGTGTCTTATAACGCCATATGATTTTCTCTTACTTTATTGTTGTGATAATAATTTTTAACGACTAAACTATGAGATTGTTTTTAACATTGTTGTTACCTGCCTTGAGCCTTGCTGCAGAGGGGAGGGTGGGCTATATGTCCAATAAGATAAATAAGAGTATTTGGACATTGAACTTAATGCAGAATGCTGTGGCTAGACTGCTGCTCAGGGCCAGCTACTGGGAGCATGTGATTCTGACACTAAAGCAATTACTGAGGCTACTAAGCAGTTCCTGAGCCCAATTCAAGGTGTTGGCTTTGTCCTTTAAAGCCCTATAAGGCTTGGGACCAGGGTATCTGAGGGGTCGTCTTTCCCCATGCATTCCTTAGACTGGTGGTCGGGGCCAGCTATCAGGAGCACGTGACCCCAATATTACAGCAACTACATTGACTACTGATCTGCTCTTGAGCCCAATTTAAGGTGTTGGTTTTGACCTTTAAAGCCTTACATGGCTTGGGATTGGGCTATCTGAAGGACCATCTTCTCCCATATGTTCTGCCCAGGAATTAAGATCATAGGGAGAGCCCCTCCTGAATTCCCCACCAATCAAAGAAACTCATCTGGTCCTTTTCAGTGGCAGCCTCACAACTATGGAACAACCTGCAACAGCCCTCTCTCTTTCAATCTTCTAGTGGCAGTTGAAGATAGTTTAATTTAGGGCTGCATTTACTAATTAGTTTTTTTTAATTGGCAGTCCTAATTGGAGATTTAAAATGGTGGTCTTTTATGCTTGATTTTATAATTATTGTTCTATTTACATTTAAGTTGCCTTGAGTTTTGCAAGGTAGAAATATTTCAAAGAAATAAATAACCATCTAACACCTTGCTAGGTTATCAGACCTAAAGGAACAGAGGCCTTTACAAAGGGACTCCATCTTAACCGTGTGTTGGGAGACCATGGGGGAAGTCTCAGCCTTAAGAAGCAAGCTAATGATGGACTTTTAAATGTTGCAACTTCAATAATATCCTAATTAACATCATTTAGGATAAATATAGAGTTCAGGGGTTACAGGATTTCATGTTTTCACATGCACCTAAAATGAAACTCATGCATGCTTTACTGCTGTTTTGTTTCTTCTTTACAGGGGTGGGAAGGAATAGGAGAAGCAGTGATGAAGGATAGCTGCAGCTCCTGAGATCCCTTCAAGCAAGCCAATGATGGTATGGGCTGCAACTTGCAGAGAAAGAGCTCTTTTTGGGTGCACTTAATCCCCTCCCTCACACTTTCTGAGACCTTGCTTGGAGAAGTGATGTTAGTGAGTGTGCATGTTGCCAGGTCTGGCTGGTTTCCTTGGGACTGGCTTGATAGGTTGGTTTGGCTTAGATTCTGGTTTGACATTGGTTCTGCAGGGCTTGCCACACTGGGCCATGGTTCTGTTTGGCTTTTGTGGTTTAACACTGGTTCTGTTGGGCTTGCCACAGTATCCATTCTGTTGGGCTTCCATTCTCTGGTTTGGCACTGGTTGTGTTGGGCTTGCCCTTTGGCCCATGGGACTGCTGGGGTTCTCTGGTTTGATGTTGATTCTGTTGGGGTTTTTGGTTCTGCTTGTATCTGGAGACTTTTGGCCAATGGTGATTCTAGTGTGTTTAGATGTTAGCTTCTTTGCCGTGGAGAAAGCATGGAATCTTTCCCCCTCCACGGGAAACAATGAAGACAATTAGGACGCCTAGGGACACCTTGTTCAGGAGCCTGTAGATTTGTACCCCTTCATCCAATTTGCTTGAATGGGGTGGGTGGGTCTTTAATGGTCAGACAGGATGATCTCCTGTAATTTGATGTTATTTGGTGTTTTTAAGTGACTCCAGTCCCCTGGAAAGAGTCCTGATACAAGGAATAATGGGCCAAAAACAGTTGGAATTCCAAATAAACAAACACTGAATCAGAATTCTGAAATGGTTTGGTGGGCATAATGATTCTAGAACACCATTATGAAATCTATTCTCCATATCCAAAATCGGGGAGGGGGGGTGTCTGATTTCTTTTAAGTACACATCCCTAATATTCTTTTTATGTTTGATAAAAAAATTTCTGTATTTCAAATGTTGAAAGCCTGATCTCTGTAAATATATCATGCCTATTTAGTCCTGCTTTCCAAAGAGCAGTAAAGGTGCTCCCCTAAAGGTGATAGCTTGAAAGTGCAACAGATGGTCCTAGCACTAGCTAGCATGAATGAAGTGGGAGACATGCCAGGTAGGCAGAGCCTTTAAATGGCACACAGATACAGACAGCTAGATGTACACATTAATCTAGCAGGAGATATTCTTTCAGATTAGTTAGTGACAGCAGCTACTATCCAGAGAAGAGCTTGATAACCCTCCAAGAAGAGTGTGATAACTGCCTCAGGAGGAAAAGGATTGCTTTGCCAGGCAGAGATCTAAAACCAGGAGTTTTCTGATCTCTCAGTATCCAAGAGAATGGGGCTTGCAGGTCTATTCCATCATGAACATGAAAAAAATGTATTTTTTGTATGAAATAATGTATTTGCTCTGTATGATGTTAGTTTGAATAAGAATTGAGATTAAGGACTGTTAAAATAGTAAGGCATGGATAAATGAATTTCGTTCTTCACCCATATGAGATAGGTGTTTAGACATATTAGGTGGAGGGTTAGTATATAGTTGTTCTGATAACTGAAGAGTAATGGATATCTTTAATTATGGTTAAACTTACGCGTAAAACCATTAACTTTAAATGGGAATTTTTATTTATCTTTATTTTTTAAGGGTAGAAATATATATGATAATAAGAAAATATGTTTTTTGTTTAGTAAGGCATAAGTTATATAATTAATTTGTAAAGGTTGGTTGGAAACTGGACTCGTGTAAGTGAAAATTATGGAATATTGTCTGATAAGTTGTTGTTTTGAAGTTATGGTTCTCAGCTTCATGCCACTTATTTTTTGTATGTATAAATTTATATTGTCATTTTTCTTTCTAAATAATATCCTTGTTTCTTTTCCCCCCTCATGTTATAGTTTATGTAATTTTCAACCCATTTGATATATGTGAACAAGTTATTTTGAGGGTTAATAATAGTGGATTTGGTGAGTGCCTCAAAAATGGTTGTAAAAAGGTACTATTTAAAATAGGAAACAGTAATAATATGTTTAATTTATATTAGAAATCAGAATGTAGGTAGGTGGCTTTAGAGGTGAGAAGGCTGACTTAATTTAACTGAATAAGGTTAGTAAAATACCAAAAGAAATTACTTTATAACAAAAAATAGATAAGAAAATAAGCCTTCTCCAAAGAAAGTTGTTTAATGAAAGGTTTATTGAGCACTCTATATCTTTAAATATGGTAAAAGCCTACATAGAGGTGACAATTTTAAATGGGAATTTATTAGGGCAAGAATAATTACGAATGAATAATTCTAAGTTAGAGTAGACAGGGAAATATTTTTTTTGGGTTGCCCAATAGTAAATAACATATATAAAATATGGTAAAATAAAAGGTACACGTTATAAAAACAGTTGTTGAAGGTTGATAAAATGAAACTCAGATATAAATGAATATGATGGTACAATCCTTTGATGAGTTGCTGGATGAAATTTATGACAGTTGGTATATCCACTTTTATTTCTTTTTGTTTGGAAAACAATAAAAATATTTGCCAAAAAATGAAGCAATTCATTTAATGTCATGTGTATTATCCACCCTTACTCCAAGAAATAGCCTACTAGAAAATAAGATTGGAATGTCATAGTGGATGGAAACTGAAAGAGTAGAAGAGGAGGCAGAGTGGTGCTGTACATGAGGAGAGGGTTTGTGTGTCAGGAAATACTGGAGAAAGAGGATAACAGCCCAGTGGAAAGTATCTGGATGAGGATAAGGGAAGGAAGGACAAGCAGTATTCTGGTTGGAGTCTGCTACAGACCTGATCAAGATGAGGTGGACGCTGCCCTCCTTGAACAGCTCGAAAGGTTATCCAAACAACATGACCTTGTAGTTATGGGTGACTTCAGCTTCCCTGATATTTGCTGGGAGACAAACTCTGCAAAGCATCCACAGTCAGACAACTTCTTGACCTGTCTGGATAACAACTTCCTTTATAAAATGGTGGAGGAAGTTTTGAGGGGCTTGACCATACTTGACTTAATATTGACCAACAGGCAAGAGATGGTAGATGGGGTTAAAGTGGTGGGGACCTTAGGGGGAAGTGACCATGTCCTGCTAGAATTCCTTTTGCTGTGGGTGACCAAGGAAGTTCGTAACCACACATATATGTTAGATTTCAGTATGGCAGACTTTAATAAACTCAGAGGTATTATGAGTATCATTCTATGGGCAAGACGGCTGGAAGGGAAAGGAGAACGTGAAGGGTGGGCTCTCCTAGTTATGTCTATCCTTTAAGCAACTACAGAGTATTAATAAGCAATATGGAAAAAAGGATTACTTAAGACACACTCCTGATGTTAGTGGAACCATGCATGCTGAGCTACAAGGCTCCATTTTAGCCCACTTCTAACTTCAGCAGATTTTTTTACAAAGCAAAAAATATTGTATTCACTAAGTCACAAGAGCCCTGTTAAGTTCAGGCAGTTTTCTAAATGTTTGTTCAATTATTTAAAGAGTAACTCTTTAGCGTGCCAGGTAGGATTTATTGGCTCTCCACTAGGTAATTTTCACTCCCTGTGTCCTAGTATATTTACCTTTGCAGAGTTCTATTTGTAATTGCATTCATTATATCTACTTCCATACTTATTGCAATTGTGTTATAACCATTTTTCATATGCCCCCTAAGATATAGATTCCTTTAAAGCTTTTAAGGAATACCTGTAATATAAACATCTGGAGATTCAGGAGATATTAATTGAAACCAAAGTACACAGTCATATAAATTTAAGGAAAAACACATTTTGGAACCACCACCTAATGTTTTCAGTTTTATTTTTCTGTTGTGGCTTCATTTTTAGTTGCCTGCAGGAAACCTCATTTTATTAGCCAAGATACCATTTCTCCAATGGCTTAATAACAGCATATTCACACAATGCATTTCCCAGATATGAAAATATTCATATTAATTTATTCCTATCCTAGAAATAGTACACATGCATCGTCTCTTAGATATTTCACTCATCTGACACAACTTTTAAGAATTTCAGGACAAATCTACTCGGAACAATTAAGGGTAGAGCTAAGAGAAGACATCCAAATGACTTTGTCTTCCCATGTTTCCAGATTTTATCTAAAAGGACTGGCAAGTGGGGTGGAAAGATTGCAGAAAGGCGGTATTATTTTGGTTTATCAACAGAATATATACATATCTGCAGTGAATTTGTTCCTCCTTGCCCCTTTCAGCTAAGGACTTATGTATCTGTTATGACATCTCAAGCTGCATCTTGGTGTGCATGGGCACTTTCAATTAGATATGGGTTGCTTGTTAGGCAACTTCCCCTTGCACAGTTTTCCCAACTTTAAATGTTTCAGGGCTATTTGCTCTGTCGTACTGATAGGGTATACACAGGTTTCCCCAATGGTGCCAACAGGACACCCTGGAGACATTTAAGGTCAGATAATTCTCATGAAATTAAGCAGGCTCTGGAGCATGATGGAAGACAGGAGGGCCTGGCATGATGTGGTCCATGGAGTCGCGAAGAGTCAGACTTGACTGTGCGACTGAACAACAACAACAACAATTGTCACAGAAGGAAACCATAAACATACTTTCCTCATGTGCTATGCTGGCACAATAGGATACATATGTGGTCCACAACCCAATACAAGTTTGTTCCATGATGCCTGACACATCACGCCAGGAAATGGGATATTGTCTTAGATGTTTCAGTGATGTCACAGGGCCTATAAATGACCAACCATTTCCTTAGGGGGAATGTTCCATTCTGTCCAAGCAATTTTCCCAAGCAGGAAATGTGAGAAAGGAAATTATGTCACAGGGATTTTTGGATGATCTCTCATTTTATGGTGGGAGGGATGCTTGGGGAAGGCAGAGAATGAGCTACACTTGCACAGTTGCACTATACCCTGCTGCCTCCCCTAGGTGTGTGTCTCTCTCCAGGAAATGGCAGAGCACCAATTGAAAACAGCTTCAGTATGAAATCTCACTTTTGTATTCACTTTAACAGTATTCATTCTTGTCATATTATCACATTTCTAAACTAATCTATCAATCAAATTTTTAAAACTGACTTACAGAGCCAGTGTGGTGTAACAGTTAACAGGTTCAAATCCCCATTCTGCAACAAAGCTCACTGGGGGACCTTGGGTCAGCCTAATCTAACTCTCAGGGTTATTGAGAGGATAAAATGGAGGACAGGAGAATAATGTATGCCTCCCTGAGCTTCTTGAAGGAAGAGTGGGATAAAATTGTACAAAACAGATAGACTGATTTAAATAAATGTTTATTAATTAACATCCCATATAGATGGTTATAAAGGATATTAGTGAAGAATGTATGGCCTTTCTTAGCCTAATTCTCTGCCACTCTTCCCCAAAACTTTCCTTCATGGTCTGTACAGTGAAGCAACCCTGCAATCTCAGATGCCATGATAAATTGGAAAATGGGAAAGGAAACATTTCTGTTAGCAATTAAAGCTTGGGTCGGTTAACTACTTCCAGGAAATTCCATTTCTTTCTCTGGAGTCATTGATGTAAATACAACAGATATAATATGGTTAATGTGTTGTCAGCAAGCTGCCAAAGAGCTCTGTGTAACCTTTGTACACCCATCTCAGCCCTCCCTGGTTTTCCCTGACCCCACTGCGCATGTATGCTACCAGCAGCCTGCAATCTGCATTCCTTTCTGTGTACGCTGCTACTGCTGTTGAAATGTAGTTATCGCCAAGGTCAACAGGTATGGGGTAGGAGTTGTGTCTTCGCACATGGTATAATGAGCTAGGGCATGAGAAGCTAGTAATTGTTTATCTTTTAGAACTGTTCCAATTCCCAGGCTTTCGGCGCAAGTTTTAGAAGCACCCGTGAAAGCGGGAACCATGATTATTGGTTATTGCATTGTATGAATTCGTTTATTATCTGGTGCCCTGCATTTCCTGACCATTCCAAACAGTTCCTGTGTACCAGCTTTCTTCATTACTTCAATAAATACTACTTTGCTATAAACGTGTATTCAATTGAATGTGTGGAGGATTCGGGCATGTGTTAAGCTTCACAAGTACGGCACTTTTTGCATTTTCAGTATTTGCTTCCATCATGGCTGTAGATAAGGTAATTTTAAACTGCCCTCTGCCAAAGAAGAAAAAAGACATTCTAAGGATTATTTTTTCCCAAATAAGCATTCTTGAACACCCAAGCCTCCTATTTCTATATTTCCTTAAAGAAAGCCCAATCCACAATAACAAAAAGATTGAATATTTTACCAAAACTTCTACTTAATTACTGTGCACTCTATATTTCTTGTAAGTGATGACTGAAAGGCTATTAATGTGACATACACAACTGTCTCTTTTATATTTAGCATACACTCCCAGGGGGGATCACTAAAACACCAAGTATATTTTGTAGCACTCCCAAAATCAAACTTACTTATAACAGTTATATTGGGAATGAAGTTTTAAATATGATAATTTTTAACTTCTTCAGAAACTGGAACCAGAAAAGAAAAGAAACTGGAACTACCTTTAACCGGAAGCACTATGGGGAACCAGTTCTTAAAATTTTCCTGAAGTTGTTATAACAGTAATGCTGGTACTGTAGATCAATTCAGTTGTTCCAGACCCAGTTGTAGGTGATCATCAATCATACTGATGTAAATCAATTCAATGCTTAATAGACAATTGGAGCAATCTTACGCAGGTCTATATAGAAGTTCCATTTTATTCAGTGGGCCTTATTCCCAGGAAAGTGTTCTTAGAATTTCAACTTATGTTTATTATAACAGCAATGGCTCAATAGTACTAAGCTATGGACCTTTCTTAGTGCACAGGGAATGCTGGGCTGCATTGATACAGTGTGTATTGGCAAAGTAAAAGTCTATTTAAAACACTGTTAATTCCTTTAATTATATAAACTTTAAATACCATATTTTATATTTTGGAACATGTTAATTAAGCATCAAAAGCTATTTTGATCATAGAATTATTAGGAGCCTGAAACTATAATTTATTTGGTGGCATGATTAGTAAGTTAAACAGCACTAATGTTGGTGAATTTAATTATCAGTTCAAAGCATGAACAATAGAAAGTATGGGAACATGCTGGTCTCAAAGATGTGTAAATGAAAAACATTTCTGGAAGTACATTCTATGTTTGCACCTGGGATGACAACCTAGATTTGTTCTTGCTGATTGTACACTAAAGAGTAACTATCTCACTTAACAGGACAACAAAAACATTATTCTGTTCTTATTGTATAAGGACTTCCAGACAGGGGCTAAACATACAAAGCTGAAGTAGCACCAAGCCAATTTGTCTGAGCCGAGTAGCATAGAGGCTTGTGCCCACTGAAAGGTATTAGCCTTCTTGCACAGTCATGCTACAAATGATCCCTGATTGAAACTTTGCTTAAAGCACGACCAAGAATTACCTCCGCCAGCACTGTGGTGCAGGAAGTGGGGGAGGTCAGACGGAGGCAGTCCAGCCATGTTGTGCCTTTCAGCAGGACGGGGCAGGGGTGGGTCAGTTCTCTGCAGCCTGCCTCTGCATCAGGCCAGGAGTTGCAGCATGGGGGCAGGGGAGGGCCCATGGGGCTTTGTGGGACAGCCTGCACTGGCCCCCAGCCTTTGTTTTTGGTTTGCTGGCTTTCTTGGAGCTTTCTCTCTAGGGTTTCAACCTCCTGGAGCATTTTATTCTCCCTTTGATGGGTTTCAACCTCCAGCTCAAGAACTGCAGCATGTGTGGGGGCTTGCACAGGCAGGGCCTCCAGCAGTATTTGGGTCATTTTCAGGGGCAGTCTTGGGGGAGAGCTCCCTGGTGTCAGTTTACTTGTTTTGTTCTGGGCATCTGGTTGCTTAGTAGTTGCTGCTGAGTATATGAGGGTCAGCAGCTGGCGGCAGTAAAGTTTTCCTTGTCTATACATTAAAAAAAACCCAACTAAGGGCTCTGCATCCCACAGGGGGTACCTTGTGCCTTCCAAAACATTTCCATCCTCGTGGCTGGGGTCCTGAGTTGGAGTCCCGGCACACATTGGTTGCCACTCCTCCTGCCTATCCTGAAGGTGAAAGAAGGCTGTAGCTCCAGGGCAAGTGCATCAGCTGGGTATGCTGACGGCCCCAGGCCCACGACCCTGTTGTTGTTGTTCAGTCGCACAGTCGAGTCCGACTCTTCGCGAACCCATGGACCAGATCATGCCAGGCCTTCCTGTCTTCGACCGTCCTCTGAAGTTTGCTCAATTTCATGTTCGTTGCCTCGATGACACTGTCATCGATTCCATAGATACATTGGTCCCGGATGCCATAATCTTAGTTTTTTTGATGTTGAACTTTAAGCCGACTTTTGCACTCTCCTCTTTTAGCTTGTGCAAGAGGCTCTTTAGGTCCTCTTCACTTTCTGCCATTAGAGTGGCATCATCTGCATATCTGAGGTTGTTGATCTTTTCCCCAGCAATCTTAATTCCCGCTTGTTATTCATCCAGGCCAGCATTTCGCATGATGTACTTTGCATATATATTAAATAAGCAAGGTGACAATATACATCTTTGTCGTACTCCTTTTCCTATGCTAAACCAATCAGTTGTTCCATATCCAGTTCTAACTGTTGCTTCTTGACCCTTATACCTTTCCAACTAAAAGGACCTGGTAGGAAATGACACTACAGATATTTCCTGAGGCCCCTGGGTGAGCCACCACCAGTTTGAGTGGACAATACTAACCCAGATGGACTGAAGGTCTGATTCAGTATAAGGCAGCTTCCTCAAGGGCACCTGCTTTTAAGGGGGTGATTTGGGGGGGTTAAGCACCAGGGGTTTCAAAATACAGCACAATTTCTGCTGTCAGTCATTGATCGACGGTTGATAGTCCAACATCTGGAAAGGTTAGCTGCTGTGTTGCTGTTGTTATTGTTGTAATTTTATTAAATTTATTAATCACCCAATCCCTGCTACTGCAGGGCTTTGGCTGATGGACAATATGAATAACAATATACACTAGATAAAACAATGAAAATCAAAGAACAAATTTTAAAACAGATGGAAAACAAATCAATCCTATTCCAGATTGCCAGTTACTTTGCAGGAAGGGGTAAGGCATCTGTAGAGAGCAGAAGAGGGTGCCAGCCAAGATGGAAAACCATCGCTGTCATCAGCCAAAGGCCTGGTGGGATGTCTCAGGCTTACAGGCTCTGCAAAATTCCATCAGGTCCTGATGGTATTTCGCAGGGCCCTGATGGTATTTGGCAGAGTTCCACCAGGTTGGGGCCAGGACCAAAAAGGCCCTGGCCCTGGCTGAGGACAGCAATGGTTTTCCATCTTGGCTGGCACCCTCTTCTGCTCTGTATATTTGCCTTACCCCTTCATGCAAAATGACTGGAAATCTTCCCCTTCCTGCAAAGTGACCAGTTACTATCTGAATAGTGCAACATTCTCCCAGGGACATAATAGAGGAGATGATTCCATAGATACATTGGTCCCTGACCACTCAAGGCCTTATAGATCAATACCAAAACCTTGACTTGGTGCTTCATTGGGAGCAAGTGTAGCTGGTGCGGCACTGGATGTTTATGTGCCTTCCATGACATTCCTGTCAGGACTTACGCCACTGCATTCTGGATCAGTTGCAGCTTCCAGGTCAGTCTCAAGGGCAGGCCAGTGTAGAGCGAGTTGCAGTAATCTAACCTGGGGGTGACTATTGCATGGATTACCATGGGTAGGCCAGGACATGACATGAAAGGTGCCAATTGCTGAGCCTGTCACAGATGAAAAAATGCCAGCCTGGCAATATGAATGACCTGGGCCTCCATATTCAAGGAGGTATCCGAGATCACTCCCAAGCTCTTGATGGACTGCACCGGTATCAGTGGCACCCCATCAAGAGTGGGCAACCTGTGTCTCAATCCTAAAGCCCCCCCAGCCACAGAACCACCAACTTAATTGGATTCAGTTTCAATCTATTCTGTTTCAGCCACCCAACCATAGCCTCCAAACCCACAGCCAGATTTTGAGGGGTGGTACCTGGATGACCATCCAATCACAGATACAGCTAGGTGTCATCAGTGTACTGATGGCACCCAAACCTGAAATGCCATAGCAGCTGGGCGAGGAGATGCATATAGATGTTAAACAACATCGGGGAAAGAAGTGTCCCCTGAGGGACCCCACATATTAAGAGGAATATAGGGGACACACTCTCACTTAGCACAACCCTCTGTCCCCAATCATGAAGAAAAGAGGTAAGTCATTGAAGGGCCAGCCCCCAAACTCCTATGTCGGTGAGGCGGTGGGTCAAAAGGTCATAATCGACCATGTCGAATGCTGCCATATGATCTAATAGATCTAATAGTAATAGCAGGTTAAAAGGTACAAAATTGGGCCTAAACAGATCCATGGGCATATGAAATAAAACACACTTGGATGAGTGATCCATGTTGCATTTTAAGAATATTTATTCCTACTTACTCCACAGGTGAATATCTATGTGTAAGGTCTACAATGTCTTTGATAATCGTTTTTAAGGTCCATTTTGTATATGATAAATTTGAAATATATTGATGTTTAACTTATGGAATGCTCAGCTAGTATTTTACCACTGAAGTAACTTTTTTACCACTGACAAATTTTACCACTGAGGTACCACTTTTTAGTGGAAACATGTTTGGTTCTTGTATTTTCACACATTTTGTATCTTTTATATTCTGACATTTGTCCTGATATTAGGTATAGGTACTTATATACAAAACCATAGATACATGGTTTTTATTGTGATTTTAATGTTTTCTATGCATACTTAAATATATATTGTATATTCTTCTATGAGCACTGCACATTTAGCTATATTTGATTATTCCTTTTGCCTTAACCTCTTTGGTTACCTTTCCTGTATTGGATTGGTTTCTCCCTGTTTTTATTTTTTTCTTGCCTACTTCTTCCTTGGGCACCCACCAAGCTTTTCAAAAAGTGGGCAGGGCCACAGTAAAGCAGAACTTTTTACTGGCTGCCCTCATTCAAATCAAAGTATTTTCTATGACAGCAATACCAACTGCAATTAGGAAGACTGGTAAACAACTACGATTTTCTTAGCCAGTGGTGTTTCTCTTTTCCCTTCAAGCTTGACCAAGTGTTGCCATGAACGTCCTTTGTTTCTTTTTAGTCTCAGAGTTCAGACAGTTGTACTGTTGCACTTGGTGAGATACGTTTTCTGGAGTAGAAGGCCACCCACTCCTTTTCCAGGCTTGCTGTCCTCCCAGTAGCCAGACCATGCTTCTAGTGGAAGTACAAATAATACTAACATCAAGAGACCAAAGGCTGGACTCTGAATAATGCGCCTTCATGTATGCAACGTGGTTACCATACACACACACACACACACACACACACACACACACACACTAGGTAGCAAAGCCCATTGTGGCCGGAGATTGGAGACAATGGGCCCCTAGAAAGGTAGGGTGAGTGGTTTGGGTGGGTGGGGAAAGAAAGGTAGACAGCAGGGCCGGGCCGAGGGGCCCCATAGCAAAGCATTCGATGCAGGTCCCACATCGCTCGCTCACCACGTTAAGGCCAGGAGCTTGGAAAGTAGGCCGCGCAGCCCCCCCACGGCTCGAAGGGCGGGGGAATACGGAAGGCTCCGTGGGGCCGGAGCGGCCCTAGTAGTTGGGAGGAGGCAGCAGGCTCCGTAGCCACCGCTCTTTCTCGCGGGATGTGTAGGTGCGGCGACCGTGGCCCAGCCGGGCTGGGCCAGGAGAGAAACCTACGGGCTTGTTCAGCCGGAGGAGCGCGGCGGCCCCGAAGGCAGCAGCAAGCCCTGCTGTGCGGGCGGCAGTCGGAAGAGGAGGAGGAGGCGGTGGTGGGAGAAGGAGCAAAGGCAGGCAGGAGAGCACGCTGCCCCCCCGTGGATCACTTGTCGTCTGCCTGCCCCCGAGTGCGTTTGCGACTCCTGCCCCTCCCTGGCCGGCAGCCTGAAGAGTCGGAGGCGGCGGCAGGAGCAGGGAGGAAGGGCGGCAGGCAGGTAGGCAGCCAGGAGAGCGCCGGCCCTGGCCGGCCGCTCGTCCGGTCCTGTGGCTCTGAGCCCGCTCTGCACTCCCCCCCCCCACAGCCTGAAGAGTCGGAGGCATGAAGCCGCGTCTGAGGTCGGGTTAGGGGACATGGCCAATGGACGCTGGGGAAGGTTTTGAGGGACAGCGCAGCCGGCGATACACTAACAGTGCGCATTTTCTCTCCACTGCGTCAGTCTGCGTCTTTCTGAATTATTATATGGATGTGTGTGTGTGTGTGTGTGTGTGTGTGTGTGTATATATATATATATATATATATAATATCTGGTAATTTTTCTATCACTATGGTGGTGGCAGACGATGGTGGTAGACGGAGGCGATCCGGCAAAAAGAACATGGCAGCGAAACTGACATCAAACTGCAGACATTCCGGGCGGGGACTGGTCCAGAGATGCGGCGACGCAGCACGGCTGGAGCTAATCAGACAGAGACCGGTGCAGCAGTCGTCGCACAGTCGTGGACTATGGAACCAACCCAGAAGGAGCTGCTGCGGAGCCGCACCAAGATAGAACCCACCACGAAGCCGCAGGAAGAAGAAAGAACAAGCCGGTAGGGTGCCTGGTAGGCACTCACCTCCCCTATATACATTGTGGCCCTAGATAGGAAGTATAATATGCCTATGTAAACTGCTCAGAGCCTCTGGGATTGAGCGGTATAGAAATTGAATTCATAAATAAATAAATAAAATCCACGTACAAAGTGCATTGAAAATAGATTGAAAGTGCATTATTCAGCACGTGTGAAACTGTGATTGGTTTCTGGTGGTTCAAAATATCAGTGAATTTGAATTAAAATCTCATAAATACAAAAGAAAAGTCATGAATGCAGTAACTTGAAACTCAAAATGGTATCAGGGTAGATGTGGCTTCCTTCAGAGAAAAAAATGGTTTAGTCTGGTCCCAGTTTTTAATGAAATAGTTCATTTTCTACACAGAAGAGATTTTACATGTGGATTAAGAATATTTTTGGATTTACTCTGTTGGCTACCAGAAGTTTCAAGTAGAGTGGAATGAATATTGTAATTAATCTCAGTGCTATTTTCAAGCCACAGGGGAAGAAACCCACTAAATAGCTCATGACTTGTGTTTAACTGCAGCTTTTTATTTGCTAAGTCACCAATTAGTATTAACTTCATTGGCCTAAAAGTGAATTAGATTTAGCTGGAGCATAATACTTCTGTGGCTCTCTATGTGATCAAAGCAAGCAACTACATTTAATACATTCACCTGAAATGAAAATGTTACATGTGGGAGTCAACTGCAAGGTCATTATGCTTTTTCTCTGTGAATCAAAACATAGTATTTCATGCAATATACAATTACAGGCTAATGATGCAGTCCTCCTGAGCTACTCTTGGATGCTGTTCAGTTTAAAAATATGAATTTAACTAATTTGAAACTACTATTTAAAGGGTTAAGAATGAACACCAAATATTACTCATAATCTGAATGTGGCAGCACAATAACATGTAGTTCAAAACCCAGAATAACAAAAACTAAACAAACAACATACAAAATGCTATTGAAAAGAGAAGGGAACCTGAGCATTTAGAAAAGAATACATCTTGAGAAAATACTGGAAGAAAAGAAATATGAACTTAAGAGGGAATATTCTTGCAGAGCTGGAAAAAGTAAAAAGGAGGGCAACCAAAATGATCAAGGGGTTGTAACACTTCTCCTATGAGGAAAGACTAAGTGTCTAAGACTTTTAAGTTCAGGAAAAGGGCAACTAAGGAAGAATATGACACAGGGTTATAAAATTGTCCATAGGGTGGTGGAAGATGATAGCGCTTTCCCCCCTCTTTTCATAACATTAGAACTTCAGTAAATCCCAGGGTTGGTTCAGAAATAATCACTAATTGTCATAAGTCAGTCTGTGCTGAGTGATGTCTCAGATTTCTCAGACGAAGAGCTACCTGCTAGCCCTGAGCCAGTAATTGAACAGCCGGCTGCTGGCTCTGAGCCAGAAGGATAACAAGAGATCAGGTTACTGGCTAATCAGGAGTCATAACCTATGCTTTGTATCTCTGAAGCAGTAAGCAAGTCTTCAGTGGCCACTCGCAGCCCACTTAGCTCACCCACACCCTTGCAGCACCAATAATGTCAGAGACGCTTAGAGTTGCAAGAAAGGAGAAGAAGTGCAAGACTCATGGCCTGTTGTCAGCTGTCAACTGAAGAGACAAGTGAGTAGTTTCAGGATGACTGCCATCCTGAATTGGCTGGGAGTTTAGCTCATTAAGACTTGGCTATAAATTCAGCAGGGAGAAGCAGCAGTTTGTGGATGCAATAAGTACACTTTACCAGCGAGCCATCAGCCTTGCCGTTACTAGACCTCTGCAACCTTGAACTGGGCCTGACAACTGGCTGTTCTGGAATCTCTGACCTTGGACTGGATTTGGACTTGGTACCTGGAACTCCTTGACCCTAGACAGGACTTTGATAAACCTGCTCTCTGGAGCCCCTGTATTTGGACTGGGCTTTGGTTACTCTCTGCAACCTTGACTGTGACCTGCCCTGCTGGACCCCAGCCCATATCTCCTGGGGAAGCTGCAACAATACATTAATAGATCTGGACTCTGCAGTCCAGAGGATTGCTGTTGTCTGGGTCCCTGAAGGGCACTATTTCTATGAATAGACCTGATCTCCAGACTGCAAAGGTAAGTTCTTCCTATAGAAAATAATGGTCATTTAAAGGTTGCTGAAAAATTAGCTGTAAGGCACAGTCTCCTCTGTCACTTCTGCCTTTCCAACAGGATTCTCATATCTGATGTTATCAGGAATGATAATGTCAGGTTCAGGAGTTGTTTTGGGAAGACAGAAGGTAATTTGGATATTGCTGACCGGGCCAGATCCTCCAGATATTGGGCATGTTATTAGAATGGCAATAACTGATTGCAAAACCCTAGTAACAACCTAGGAAGTAGAACAAGTGGCAGCTCCAATCACATTATCTTAACACAGTCAAGTTATATTGGGTCTAATGACATCATTTGCCCTGACTTAGGCAGGCCAAGATAGACTGATCTCATCACATTTCGGAAGCTAGGTGTTGTGGGTCATCCAGGGCTCTGTGATAGTGAGGACTCCTAACATAAGAATATAAGAGAAACCAATGTTGGTTCAGGAGGTCCACCAGTGGAAGCCCTCCCACTGTTGCTCCCTAAGCACCAAGAATACAGAGCATCACTTGTCCCAGACTGAGAGTTCCTATCTATACCATGTGGCTAATACCAATTAAGGACCTCTGCTCCATATGTTTATCCAATTCCCTCTTGAAGCCATCCATCCTGTAGCAGTGAATTCCATTTGTTAATCACTCTTTGAGTGAAGAAGTACTTCCTTATATGAACTCCTCAGGAGAAGAGGACTCCTCAGGAGAAGAGGAGCCCCATGTAGCTAGCCTTAACAGGAGAAGCTGACAGGAGAATGAGCTGCAGACCTGTCAGGATTCACAGCCAACAGCTGGTGCAGAGCTACCAACACCCTCCAGCCCTGATTCAGCAGGTGAACCTCAGTTGGTTGTTCCCAGTTCACCAGTATCACCCCAAACCTTAGAGCACCGCAGACAGAGGCTGAGAACAGAACTACAAACAAGATGGCAAAGTGCGTGCCTCCTGGCCTGACACTGGCTGTTTGCTGATAACAAAGATAAGTAGTTGCAGGATTGCTTCTGAGCAGCTGGCTGTAAGCATGACCCTTAGGTATGGGGCTATAAAAAACAGTCGAGAGAGGCTGTTAAGTGTGGATGCAATATGTATGATAGATGCTAAGCCATTGATTCTGCCTTGCCTGACTTCTGGACCCCCGACCTTGGACTGAACTACTTTACTTTGCCTGACTTCTAGAACCCTGACCTTGGACTGAATGAGCCTGCCTTGCCTGACTTCTGGCATCTGATACTTGGAGCCTGCAAGCCAGTACACTAAGCAGGGTCAGCCCTGGTTAGTATTAGGATGGCAAACCACCAAGGAAGTCCAGAGTCACTATGTAGAGGCAGGCAATGGCAAGCTACCTCTGAACATCTCTTGCCTTGAAAACCCTATGGGTTTGCCATCGGTCCGTGGTGACGTGACAGTAAAAATAAATGAATAAAATCTCTATATCTTACTGGGGTGAACTTATGTTTTAGAAATGGAGATGGTCCCAGAAAACTAAACCCACAAAGAGAGGAAGAAAAACTAAACCCACCAACTGTGTTTATTTCAAAAGCATATAAAAACCATGTAGGGGCCCAAATAAAGCCTCATATCCAGATCGGAACATTCCATTTTTGTTCCTATATCATTTACTGCCTTACTAGTGTTTTTGAAATGAAAACGTGCTTTTGTCTATACCTATTGACAAATTATATACAAATAATATATACCTATTGATGTTTTTAACTTTTGGTCCTTAACTAGTTTTCCAGACTTCCCAGAAAACTAAAGCCATGGACTATAGGGCAATTTCAAACAGAGAAGCAGTGGCCATAGGCAGAAATGCTGAACCCTTTGGCACCTGCTACTCCCCACCATTAACAACCCCTCACTGTATTTCTCCTAACCTGGAGAAAAGTAGTTAAGGAAAGGATTGTGTGTCTAGGGGCACAATCTGGCATTCTCCCACATTGATGCAATTAATTTTATGATGATAATGAGCAGGGCTATTTTTGGGCAGGAACGCACAGGAACGGAGTTCCGGCTGGCTCCCGAGTTGGCCACGCCCAGCAGGAACTCATTAGCATAATAGGCCACACCCAAGAGCAGAAACTCATTAGGATTGGCTACATTAGGGGGATGTGGCCTAACATGCAAAGGAGTTCCTGCTACACAAAAAAGGCCCTGGGTTTTGACAACAAACAAGGTAAACAGAATAACAAGCAAAAGGTGGGTGTGGCTGGATAACCACACTTCTGGTAACATGTGGATGTGGCCTAATGTGCTAATGAGCTGTGCTGCCAGGGGTGTGGCCCAATATGCTAATGAGTTCCTGCTGTTGAGTGTGGCCTATTATGCTAATGAGTTCCTGCTGGGCTTTTTCTACAAAAAGAGCCCTGAATTAATGAGATTTTAAAAATCCAAAATACCACCCATAAATCAGAGTGAGCAGGATCTCATAAGTCAGAGAAGTGAATATATTAATCATTATACAGACTTTGGATATAGGTTTTGTCCCTGCAATCTGGGTGAATCAAAGTGTGTTTAGAGCTCAGATAAGGAAGGAATGGGCAGAATTATGGGCTATAAAGCTGGCACTCTAGCAAAACAAATGGAAGGAAAGTATTAAAATTTTGACCAATCATTAAAAATTCTCTTATTCTGTTGAGAAAAAGTACACATTTTTGCACGTAAAGCTTGGCCATAACTTTTTCAAGTTATGTGACAAAAAAAGTTTAAAAGTTTGATTTTAAAAGCCTATTTCAATCCCACTGTCCACAGAACACTGAAAAATGCTGGCCTTTATATAAAAATGGCATTCATTCAATGCGGAATCCTCAAATAGTATAATTGCCTAAGGCATGTTTGAAGACACTGGATTCACAAACAGATTCATGAAGGCTTGAAAATACCGCCTCCATTACCTTTCTTTCTTTATATCCTTCACAATTTGCAACAGTAGCACTCAAGATAAACAGATAAGAAATAGTCTATTC
Organism: Gekko japonicus; assembly: GCF_001447785.1. Taxonomy (NCBI): domain Eukaryota; kingdom Metazoa; phylum Chordata; class Lepidosauria; order Squamata; family Gekkonidae; genus Gekko; species Gekko japonicus. The sequence goes on along the minus strand of NW_015160226.1, from coordinate 773,206 downwards.
TCCTTCAGCTGCCAGAGGCATATCTCAAGGACAAATTCAGAACAAAACCTGAGTGATGATTTCAGGAACACTGATAGACAAGTAAGGAAAACAACATTGCTATATGCACTATGAGCTGGAGGAGCCACTGCTCAAAATAAAAGCCCCTTCCCATTTGTTTTGAAGAAATTCCTTATTGTGCTAAATCAGTTCTCATAGAATATATGAGAACAAAATATGTACTGCTCTGAGACACCCCATGGCAGGCGCACACTGCATATTGCTGAAATTTACACCAGAAAATGGTTGGTGCCACAGGACACAGATATTCTTGGCATAAATTTCCCCAGCTGGAATAACTGGAAAGCCATAATAACAGCCTAGCCTAGTAATTATTAGAATTACTAGTCCTATCCATCAGATCCATTTCTCACTACCCAACAGCTCTGCAGCTGGCACTGAGAGAACAGTCAGTAGTGGTGTGAGGGCTTTCTCACAGCTCAACATAAAATAGACCTTGGTTGCTCTACCCAAAAGAAAGTTGCAAGCCTATTTGGTAGAAAAGCACACAGTTATTAATTTCATTGGCAATGGATCAAATGGCAAGAGTGCAGCATATGCCATCATCCCATCTAGCTCTTTAGAAAAGTAATTTTATGCCACACACTTTTTGGTCATTCTACTGTACCTCCCATATCCAACCTATGAGAAAGTCATTGTGCAGGTGCATCCAAAGTTCTCTCTTGAGGTTATCTTCACAGAGGCACTCACTGATATTTTGGTCTGAATTTAAGGACTAGCTTTCTATCCTGATAGCTACAAACATTCTAAATTATTTTACTGCTTGGGAATAGGAATTTACCCCTCTGCCCAGAAAATCTATCCTGAATTTGCAGATATTAATTAATTTACCGTTACACACATTTAAAATCATCTGACCTCAGTCCAAAAAATTATTATCAGGGACTGGTGTTTAAGCTGTGGGGGGAAAGCAGCTGTCTCTCTACCCTTTTCCTTAGGCAGGTTAAAACTGCTTTCTCCCTCCATGAGTATAATTCTCAGCATTGGGGCTGGAGATATTTCCCAGTGATTTGTAAGCAGCCTGCATGTACATACTAACATTATACCACCTTGGGCTTAGTGTGTGGGTCACTTAGATCCTCACTGATGCCTTGCTTTGGATTTTTTTGGCAGTGGTGGGACAGTGGCTGGTTCTACATCTGGCATTCACTCCAAATTTTCTCAACACTGGCCCAAACAGCATCTAGTATTTGCTCCACTGTCTTACCACTCACTGGAGAAGACCCTGATGCTGGGAAAGATTGAAGGTCAAAGAAGACGGGGACGGCAAAGGATGAGATGGTTAGACAGTGTCATAGATGCAACGAACATGAAATTGAGCAAACTTCAGAGGACGGCGGAAGACAGGAAGGCCTGGCGTGATCTGGTCCATGGGGTCACAAAGAGTCAGACTCTACTGTGCGACTGAACAACAACAACAACTTACCAAACACACGCTGGAACAGAAATCCCCCTCTACATTGCATGCCACTTTCACTTTGAGTGTCAGTTTTTATGGCAGAGTCCAGGCTGCATGCCACTTTCACTTCATTTGATCTCTTGGTTTTATGGTGGCTGTCTGGATAGATTTATGGCCATTTTATGGCCATTCAGGGGTGACTCTGCAGTCAGCACTGCGTTGGCCTCTGGGGTATTTGAATGTGGTTTTGAGCCACATCTTTTTCTGTTCCAGTGTGGGTTTGGTAAAATAGCAGAGCAAATGCTAGATGCAGACTGGGCCACTGAGGAAAAGATGCAGTTCCACACCACAGTCAAATACCCTGGGCCAACACTGTATTGACTGTAAAGTCACACCTGAATGGCCATAAAACGGCCATAAATCTATGCAGAAGGTACCATAAAACCCAATGATCAAATGCAATGCAGGGGATACCATATAATTCAATCAAATGCAAATGATCAAATGCAATGCAGAGGGTTCCATATAATTCGATGTTCAAAGAAAGTGAAAGTAGCATGCAATGCAGAGGGGAATTTCTGTTCCAACGTGGGTTTGCTAAAACAACAAAGGGAAAAGCCAATGCAGAATCGCCCAGATTCTCTCCAATCAAGCAAAAGACAATGTTCTAGGCCTGCCTGGACTCCAATATGCATTGGACTGTAATTCACATGCATTCAGACTCAGGCCACAAATAGATATTGCCAATAACCAGTGTTATCCGAAGTAAAGGAAAAGAAACTCTTCATAAATCACATTTCTGGACACATTTTCCCAAGTTATATAAAATCTTGCCAGGAGCTAAAAATAACTCAGTAAGGCTACTATGAAAAGAACTTTGCTTGTTTTTCCTCCTGAGGAGCATTATTTTAATATACTGCAGTTCCTTTTCTTTAATAAGTCAAACTTTTTTAAAGCCAATGCCTCCAGCATTTAGGAATACGGGAGTTTACCATATTATTGATTTGGGAAACCTCAAAGTAGAGATAAATAATTGATATTCATGACTCTTTTCTCCCAGTTTTTCTCAGCTGTACCTCTTCAACAAATGCTTGGCTTACCTAGTTTTGTGTAAAATCAGGATGTGCCTGAAAATCCAAGGGTCTTACATGAGAAAAAGTCACCAGCTGTACAAACAGAATCCTGTTTCTACAAAGCTGGAAAAGCTCTCTGGATTTTGGCCAGTCTCGTGAATGTGAATCCACAGGTTGGATGATGCAGTCAATCAAAATACTGCATTCTATGTCCACAGAGCCTTATTAAATATGAACCAACCCCCACCCCAATCCGTTGGATATCTAGGGTTATAGCATGAAGTCTGTTAAACTAACTGAGGAACTGTAATTATTCAGTGTATTTTGGGAATTACACAAAAAAAATTATGAACTCTGTTTCATCCTAAAAAAACAAAATGAGCCACTAGCTGAGTCAAGGCCGTGATTCTGTCCCCACTTAGCTAGGAGAAAGTCCTAGTAACACAAGTGGGAGTTACTTTTAAGTAAACATACACATCAGCTAGTTGCATGTCTGTTAACTTGGGTTGCATTTGCTTGTGTCACATTTGCTTGTGTCACAAATAAAGCTTATTTTCACTATTCGAACCTCCTTCAACTGACAATATGGGAGGAAGTCCTCCACATACCAAGATACATGAGGTAGACTTTGCTCACCATATTGCCAAGAAAATCCTACATTTTTTTTTTTAAAGTCAATAGACGGGAGGTTTTGGCCCGCAAGAGGGACAGATTGGGGGCGCAGCAAATGGGTGCGATCACAGTGCAACATCTGGGAAGCGTCGCGCACCCATCCCCGATCTGTCCCTTCAGGCCCAAAACGCGCAGTAAAAAAACCCCAAGGAAATAGTAGGACTAACCTGAAACACCGCAGCAAGCGCGGCCGTGGGATCACCGGCGTGCCCGTCTTCAGGAGGATTTGAGGCTCCCGGCCGAACTGTGCATGCACACACATGCGCAGCCGGCTGCCTCGCTCTCCCTTCCGTGGCTTCTCCCCCCTGGCATTTGATCGTTCCAGGGAGCAACTGTGCAGCGGCTCAGGGGATCTGTCTGATCCCGCCACTGCGTGTCTCTTTTGGTGCGACTCTAAAAAGCTGCACTTTTGCCACGTCAATTTCCCCCATGTGACGGGGGCGAGAGACAAATTAAAGGCACATAACAGCTACTTTAAATGTACCTCTGCGGTAAGACCCAGCTTGCAGAGAGCCATTTGTGTAAAACACTGGCAAAAGGCAAAGGAAATTTTCTGGCATGCAGCAATGTGTAAAAAAAAAAAGGCAGGTAAATCTGTGGGTAAATCTGAAGCAGCCACCATGTATTCCAGTTTCATGTATATCAGTTTTCTCTAACAGGTGATACCAGTGAAACATGTCTAGATCCAATTTGCTTCTACTGAATACAGTCAAAGAGTGTTAGGGTTGCCAGCCCCCCGGTGGGAGTGAGGGAATCCCTGCTTTTGCAGGCTCTTTCCCACTGCCAGCCAGCTGGCTGGTGGGGGGGGGGGGGGAAATCCCACCCCAACCGACCTTTTCAGGCCTACTTCTGGTTTCAGGCCTACTTTGGGCCTACTTCCGGTTTCAGGCCTACTTCCAGTTGGGGGTGACACTATTGGTTTTGGGCAAAACTCTAATGTTTTGAAGCCAGGTTTACCATAGAGTTTTGCCCCAAAACCATATTCCCTCTAATTCTTTTAATGTCTCAAATGAAGCATAGATAGGTTCCTTGAGAGAACAGCTCTGGCAGAACTATGGCTTGCCCAAGGTCATCCAGCAGCTGCAAGTGGAGGAGTGTGGAATCAAACCTGGTTCTCCCAGATTAGAGTCTGCACACTTAACCACTACACCAAACAGAGGAAATTATGTGTGAACAAGGTAAGCACAAGTGCATAATCATCAGTGTAGAACCATCACATACTTTTCACTTACCATTTATATCTTATACCAAAATAGGAGAGATAATATTTAGGAGCTGACAGAATCATAGCACTATCACAAGGAAAGACCATCTGGGGGGAAAAATCTGACCAAAAAATCCATAAATTTGTGGTGATTAATGTTTTGAGGAAACTCTGTTTCATTTGTATAATAATAGTAAGTTCCACATCACCACAATGTTGCAAATATGAGAATTCTGGTTACAGCTCTATTAGTAATGTGGGGAGAATGTAATTATTATTATATGAGCAGGGGGAGGGGTGAGAGGTGGGATGAAATGATTCCAAAAGGACTTAAGAATCCCCTTTGCATTCACCTTTACACATCACTGGTATTGCTCATTTTCAAGCTGTCAAGCTCAAGCAATTCTGCTTTGGGAAGCTGACCATATACCACACTTGACTAAACTTAGACTGATTTTGCTGTGCTTAAATTGGACATTTCCCATATAAGTTCAGTAAAATAAAAGTTTCAGGTCATCTTCAGGAGAACAAGCATATGCTGCTCCTTTCATCAGCAACAGCAGCCATGTGACTACTCCATAAATGTCAGCAAATTAATTTTCTATGGGAGATAGTAAGCTGGAGGCAAGACTTTTTCTCTTTTTGGTCTGTCTTGATAAAAGAGGGGCATAGACTTGGGGCAGATTTTCAGTACATTCCTTAGGCTGCTCGCACTCCTACTATATAAAGTTATTTTGCACTGGTTAGTTAGCTGTGGCCTGAGGGGCATTGCTGAATCACAGCACAGGAAGACCCTCCCACCCATACATTGGGAGACAGTCCTTGGGACCAAAGATCCAGCTCAAACTTGCAGGAGAATATACCCCTTTAATTTCCCCCATAACTTCTCTTCTTCTCTTCATTTCCATCCTCTTTGTCAGGCAGATTCAATTCCCGGGCATTTGGCACTACCCCCATCATCTTTTTCAAGTTGCCCTCAGCCCTCAAATCTCCTCCAACCACAGCTGAGGCACCATCCAAGACCCCACACCTTCCTTCTCAAAACCCAAGCTGAATTATTTCCTCTCAAACTCCTTCCATCCTCAGCCTTAAAACTTTCTTCTGTTCATGTGTGGTCTTGGCAGTGGGCTTCCTCAGCTCTTCTCATTTAATCTCATTTTCCTTATTGTCCTGGAAAACCCAAGGGCGTGTTTGGCCCAAGAGGAATTACAATCCATTCCCCCCGAATACCGGGACTTGGCTAGGGTCTTCGAAGAAGGAAAAGTCAGCCCCTCCCTGGCATTCCGGGGGATTTATTTCATTTGGGTTGTTGTGGATTTATTCTCTAAGCAAGCACATTTTGTCCCATTCACCTCCCTACCCATGGCAAAAGCACTGGCAAAGGCTTTCTTACTCAACGTGGTCCATCTCCACATGCTCCCGGCTAAAGTCGTCTCCGATAGGGGGCCCCAGTTCATTTCCCGATTTTGGGGGGAGCTGATTAAGCTTATGGGAATCGAACGTGCATTAAGCAGTGCCTATCATCCAGTCCGGGGCCAGTCCCCTCTGGCTGGAAGCGCTTAAAGGGACCCTTTAAGTGCTTCCAGCCAATGGGGCCCCATGCCTGATCTCCCCTTTGCAAAATTTAAAGGGCCTTTTAAATCTCTCAAGAGAGAAGGGAGAGGGATGGCTATGGGTGTTTGGCTTGAGGGTGGGGCCCAAAAAAGTGGGTAAACCCCCACCCAGCCCGGGCTGAGTACTACAGTGCTGTGGCTCTGACATTCATTACAGTTACAGGGCTGGTACAGTTGACAGGACTGAATTCAGAGTCACCATCCTGCTCTCCTGTCATGACATAGCTGCCTCTCTTGACTCACATAAAGCCAAATATACTGTTCTGAACTGCTGCATCAGTATAATGTCCTAGATATTTGGTAAACTTGCATTTCTGAGAATACTGTGCTATTGCAACAGCCCTTGCAATGGTGTCCAAGAAGAAAATGCTAGGAGCCCTGGTCTTACTGAGGGCTTAAAAATCTGTGCAAGTCATGTGATTTGTTTTTATATTCTGCTAGAGTTTGGTCTGACTGAAGAAAAGGGGCTTCAAAAGGAATCTATCAGTAGGCCTGCCTCTTCTACCCATCCTTATCTACTTTTTCCTTTACAAAACATATCTCAGGACTGAACTGTGATTTTCACAGATTGGTATACTTTTTATTGCTGGCAAAGATGTGTGGGAACACTGCATTAAAACTTCATGCAATTTTCATCTTCCTTCTTTCAGTCTCACTATTTTGATCTTAACAAGTATAAGCGAACTGACCTATCCTTTAAACTGTGAAATACATGAACAGAAATTATGAGTGGATTTGTATTGAAATTTAAAGATTAACAAGATATTAAATATCAAATGGTGTGAATCTTTTTACATATAAAAAGAACTGAATGCTTCTGATTATCATTTTCATTGCAAATGCTTTAAAGCTCAATGCCTGCTCTTAAAGAACATTTTAAGAGGTTACAAAGGGAATATGCAAATCACTATAGATTTGAGTATGAATTCATGTCAGTTCATTGTAGTAAATCAATGGTACAGAGCTATTCTTTGCAATTACTGATGTAGCACACTTTAGAATTACTCATTTTACAGCCTGTTCAGTGCCTTTCTAATGACTCCAAATCTGTGCACTCAGTAATTGGCACCAATGTTCCACCTGTTAACAGCTATGACATGAAACAAGATGCAAATGGACATGATGCAATTATAAAAAACAGTAAATATGTATAATATCAAAGATTGGATGAAGGCCCTGACCGGACAGCCATGTAGACTGGGAAATGTACATGGATGAAGGCCGTAACAGGACAGCTACGCAGACTGGGAAATGTACAGGGATGAAGGCCGTAACAGGACAACTATGCAGATTTGTTCATGTGTCTGCCCTACTCCCATATAAAGCAGGGTGTGATGGGTACTTTACATGAAAAGCAGCAGCTGGTAAAACCAACAGCAGTTTCATGTAAGACTGAAAGCCTGAGGTATATATATTACCCAAGTCCTTTTGCTCCCCCCCCCCGCAAGCTAGCCACAAAGGAAGAGCTGCCTTTAAAATAAATGTGTAATCCACCATTGCATCCCTGAGAGAAAGGCAGAATATAAATAATATAAATGATACAATAATAAAGTAGGAGTCCCCAAATACAATGAACCTGTGAGCACCTTTAGAATTTTAAGAAGACATGGTGAGCACCATCCTAAAATGGCTGCCACAGGAATCACAGCCAAATCCCAAAAAGCTAAAATACCTCCCTTCTCTCTTTGCAAAAGAATCACACAGTGGGAATAAAAAAAATAAAGAAAAGCCCAAAGAGGGGGGGAAGGAGGGTGAAAAAGAGTGGGGATTTAAAAGAATTGAAGGAACGCCTGGGGAGAGAGAATAAACAGAAACAAAAATAAGGAAAGATTAGAAAGAACAGGGGAATAAAAAGAATGAAAGCATGAAGTGTGCAGGGAACCACACACTGACTATGGAAAGTGTGGGTGCTTACTAGTCCTACTGATCCTCCAACATTTGAATGAGGGCAGCCAGTACCAAACCCTGTCTTAAAATGGCTTCATCACACCAGGGGAAGTACTGGTGGGTAACATGTTGGAGTACACTGACATAAAGCAAAATGTAAGTAAATATCTGGGGTCCTTCTTGGGAAAAAATACTTTTAAAGGAATTTAATGGAGACCTGGAGTTTCTATAAGAACAGTGGAATTGGTCCATGTCCCTTTGTCATCACCTGGTTTAACTAACTGTGCCTAAATCCAAATATGGGGGGAGGAAATCTCCTTGGACAAAACAACTGAAGATTTCTAAGGAAATTCAAAACAGTTTTGATAAAACTTGGTTTCTCAAGAGGTTTCATATCCTTAGTGCTATACCAGAGTTATTCTTCCCAACAAGCATCAAATAGAAGAAATAATCTCTGACATCCTCTTAAACAACCCACAGAAAATTTTTCACTGGAGCAAAGCATTAGCTCTTCCCCATTTTTCTTCTTCCAAGGTCAGTTTGGGAGAATTCTGCTGGGAGAAAGATTTGACTTAGACTTGGCTGTCTAAGGATCTGATCTTTCCTAAATATTCATCCCTCCTGTCCAGATGTGCTGTGCCCTCCTGAAGATTCTCCCTATCTCCAGTTTGTGAATCATGGAATTAGAGGGGGGAAAGCAGACAATAATTGCAGCTGAAACCATGTTAGAGCAGCCAGGACCTATGAGATTCCAAATATAACTGGGAATAAAAACAATTTTTTTAAAAAAACTAAGATGTGTCCTTTATTATAATCTTCCTGAAGCTGATAAAATGAATTATGATGATAATAAACACAGGTCTATCCAATGATCCAAGTTTGTTTTTTTCTGTCCTTGAATACTTAAAATATGCAGAGCACATCTATAAAGTTAAGGGAAAAAATAATGAGAGGGAGCTTAATTGCTAAAAGGCTAATTCCCCAGGAGAAGAACATAAGCAAAGAGCTAAAAATAGCTAACTGGTATAAAGACACAAGTGACCTAGCTGCTTAGGAAAGAATACAATGATATTTGCGCTGAATGATAAAACCATTGATTTGTGTTTATTCTCCAGAAATAACATGGCAGTTCCATGCCAAAGGTATGTGTCATTAAAAACTTGTATACCAAGCTTATTAAGCAGTGGGCCTATGTAAAAATTTCATGCTTTATGTCAACATATATGGAGATACTAGCTTTAATATAACATGGCAGAAGTTAAAACTTCCCATGTGTTCTTCGGGAATAATCATATTTCTATGATTTAGGATCATTATTTGTGCAGTGCAAGAAGGGATCCTTGGTGAATAGTGGAGCCTTGGCTGACAGCCTTTTAAGTAGTCTACCATGAGCTTGATAGCTCAGGGTAATTAAAAGATTTGCACAGGTTTCAAATGGCTTGTGTTTAATAGCTGTGTATTAGTAATTTTTTTTAAAAAAGTGTGAGATGCTTTCTCTGCATGGAGACTTGTGAACTAGAACTCAACACCTTCTACAGGGGAGAAGTGGGAGTTGCCACTTTGGGATAGAGATGTACACTTTTTTGGTAATTTTGAACCCACGGGGAATTTTTAAAAGTTTTTCTTTTCCCTCAGAAAGAAACTGACATTATTGGGAAATTGAAACGTACAATTATTACTTCCTTATTTTAAAAAGTATTAATTGGCAAATTAGTAATATTTTAAAAGTATAAATGCTTGAGTTTCCTAAAATAAATTGGAAATATACAATATTTACTTGAAAGAATGAAGATCCTGAATGCAAAACAACCCTTAAAATAGGTTATATACACAAAAAAGTGTTAGTGGATATAACTGAAACTTGTATGCAATTGTAGGATCACCCTGTCTTCAATTTATTTATTTATTTTGATTTCTATCCAGCCCATTCTGGCCTAGGCTGGCTCAGGGCGGTTACTGGGGGAGGGCAGTCTGGCATTTTATATGCAATATCCAAACTTTGAGAGTGAGCTGCATACTGCTGCTTGTATGTTGTCTCATGCATTAGTTTTTGCTATTTGGAAAAAAGAGAGTTACAGTCTTACAAATGGACTGTACCTGAATTCTTACTCTTCAAATTCAAAGATAAGAGGGGGGAAATTGATTCTGTTATGAAAGCACGTGAGTTTTTGCAGCAACAATGGATCCAACAGGGGAAGAGGACAAGAAGAGCAACAAGGTGAGTGATGACAAAACACTTACTGGAGAAGACTCGGATTCAGAACGTGGGGCGGCTGCCCCCAAGTAGGATATCAATTGAGGGAAATAAAAGGCAAATGAGATGCCAATTTTCTACCAGGACACAGATTTGTTGTTGTTGTTCAGTCGCACAGTCGAGCAACTCTTCGCGACCCCATGGACAAGATCACGCCAGCCCCTCCTGTCTTCCACTGTCCTGTGAAGCCTGCTCAATTTCATGTTAGTTGCATCTATGATACTGTCCAACCATCTCATCCTTTGCCATCCCCATCTTCTTTGACCTTCAATCTTTCCCAGCATCAGGTCTTCTCCGGTGAGTGCTCCCTTCCCATTTGGTGGCCAAAGTATTTGAGCTTCAGCTTCAGTATCTGGCCTTCCAGGGAACAGTCAGGGTTGATTTCTTTTAGGACTGACTGATTCAATCTTCTTGCAGTCCAAGGGACTCTCAAGAGTCTTCTCCAGCACCATAGTTTAAAAGAATCTATTCTTCGGCGCTTGGCCTTCCTTATAGTCCAACTCTCGCAGCCATACATGACTACTGGGAATTCCATTGCTTTGACCATGCAGACTTTTGTTGGCAGGGTGATGTCTCTACTTTTTATCATGCTGTTTAGGTTCGCCATCGCTTTCCTCCCAAGGAGCAGGCGTCTTTTAATTTCATGGCTGCTGTCACAGTCTGTGGTGATCTGGGATCCCAGGAACGTGAAGTCTGTCACAACTTCCACGACTTCCCCTTCTATTTGCCAAGGAGTGATGGGGCCAGATGCCATGATCTTAGTTTTTTTGATGTTGAGCTTCAAGCCCACTTTTGCGCTCTCCTCTTTTACCCTGAGCAAGAGGCTCTTAAGGTCCTCTTCACTTTCTGCCATTAGAGTGGTATCGTCTGCATATCTGAGGTTGTTGATCTGTGTGTATTTTCTTAAACTTTGCTCATGCTTTAAAGATTTGGAAGATGGCTAGATTTGGCAACAATGAGTTTTAATCATAGTGACAATGAAATCTTCTTCCAGCAACAATCATGCAAATATGTCAGTGTTTACAAATCTGAAAGCTAGACACATGTACCACCTAAACTAATATTGCAGTACTATATTAAACTTGTTTCTTAAGTTTCTCTAAGATATTTATAAATCACTGTGGTTTGAAGAGAAGAGTATTCAAAATACTGAAGATTTAAAAATCTGTTTTAGAATGAAAGACAGAAAGAGGGAGGGGAAAATGTATGATGGCTTTTGTGTCACTGAACAAAGATCTGGCGTTTAAAAAAAAGATAAGGAAGAATTAAATGACACAAAAGCCATCATAAATTCCCCCCTCCCCTTTTCTGTATTTCATTCTAAAACAGAATTTAACCAGTTATCTTTAGCCTGAATATCAGCAAATAATATATCTATATATCTAATTCCCAACTTGCCCCCTCCGTGCGGATACTTAAATCAGCACGGAGGGGGCAGCTGGGGGGCTGGGGGAGGTTTGTGCACACGTGGGCCAGTCCCCACATGTGCACAAAAATAAAAAAAGTTAAAAAAAAATTCGGGGGGGATGTTAAAATTCCCCCGAAAGTGCAAGAGCGTCTCCTGCGCGTGCGCAGGAGACGCTCTGCAAATGCTGCCGCCGGGTGGGTGGGGAGGAGAGGCCTCACTGCCGCCGCTGCTGCCTCTTCCCCAGAGCCGGCAGGCCGGCCGGGTAGGTAGGGCGGGCGGGGAGGAGAGGCCTCGCTGCCGCCGCCGCCTCCTCCCCGGAGCCGGCAGGCCGGCCGGGTAGGGAGGGAGGAAGGGAGGGAGGAAGGGAGGACGGGTGGGGAAGAGAGGCCTCGCTGCCGCCTCCGCCGCCGCCGCCTCCTCCTCCTCCCTGGAGCCGGCAGGCCGGCAGGGGAGGGAGGGCAGCCGGGGAAGAGAGGTCCCGCCGCCGCCGCCTCCTCCTCCTCCTCCTCCCCGGAGCTGCCAGGCAGGCCGGCCAGGGAGGAGAGGCTTCGCTGCCGCCGCTGCCGCCTCCCCGGAGCCGGCAGGCAGGGCGGGGGTCGGGCGCGGGGGGAAGACCGGCCTGGGGGGCGGACAGCGGGCGGGGGGTGGCGCCGCCTCGGGGAGATCGAGGGGTGGGGGGTGGAGGAGACGGGACTCTTCTCCCCCCCGCGAGTATCGCGGGTCCCCCTCTTGTATATATCTATATCTCCCTCATCACTCCTATCACTGAAAAGATACACATCCGAACATAAGTGTGCTTTACTAACCTAGTTTTGTGGTCAAGTAGACCCGCCCCCCCCCCAAAATTACATATAAAAAAGAAACATTTTGCCAAATGCAAAATGCTATTTAGTTGGCAGTACAGGAGGAACAGAGTAGCATCAAAGATACCACTGGGACAGAGGAGAGTGAGATAATATAATATAAAGTTGTCAACTTCACCCTATATGCTCATCTCACTTCTTCATTCAATTCAAATGAGGGTATAAATGAGCTCAACACTGTCAGAATATACACTGAAATTTACAAAAAAAAAGTTATATGTACCATCACAGGACACAGTACTGGGCAATTGATATCATCAAGGTTGAAAAATATGTAGAGTACAGCATTGCAGAAAAATGACAATATTTTTTCTCACCCATCCCCCACCTTGTCTGGTTCAGTTTGACCCTACTATTTGGTTTGTTAAACTACTTAAGGGAAATTCCTCTCAATAAATTACTTCATAGAATTTAGACTATGAACAGTCTAAAAAGTTGACAACAGGTATTTATTTCTTTATTTATTATTACATTTATATCCCGCCCTCCACGCAAGCAGGCTCAGGGCAGCTAACCATGTTTGGTATTTAATCAGGTATTGCTTCTTCCTCTGTGAAAGAGATTTGCATCATGTCAACTTCTGATTTGCAATAACAATGAAAAATATCCCACTTCTAAAAGCTTTCAGAATACTGCTATGGGACAATATGATTATAGCTGGACAAGTAGGGGACCCACAAGGACTTGCAGAGGGCATCTCATTTTATCCTCCTCTACCATTATCCTCTCCCATTATTTCCTTATTTATTTCATTTATAACCTAAATTTCTCCACAATGAGCCCTAAAACAGCTTACATCATTCTCCTCATCTCCATTTTATCCTCACAAGAATCCTGCAAGGCAGATGAGGCTGAGTGTGTGTTACTAGTTCCGAGGTCACCCAGTGAGCTTCCATGACAGAGTGGGGATTCAAACCTGGTTCTCTCAGATCCTAGTCTAAAACTCTAGCAACTGCACTGCATTGGCTTTTGTGGGGTGGCTGCTGTTGAACAATAGCAAATAGCCAGGACTGGGTAAGTCATGCAAGTTGGGTGGGAGCAAGTCTCCTGGTGGTTGCTGACAGGCTTGGCTCAGATCAGTTGTCCCACAAAGGCCAAAACAGCCCTGGAAAGGGCACATAATTTTCCCTAGGATTGCAAGCCCCCATGTGGGAGTGGAGAAACCCCTGCTTTCACAGACTCTTGCCCACCACTGGCCAGCTGGTCGGCAGGGGAAAATCCCACCCCCACCTGACCTTTTCAGGCCTACTTCTGGTTGAGGGTGAGACTCTGGTTTTGGGGCAAAACTCTGTGGTTCGAAGCCAAATTTACTGACTGGAAGCCACATTTACTGACTGGAAGTAGGCCCGAAATTGGAAGAAAGCCCAAAACCAGAAGTAGGCCCCAAAATGCCCAGCATAACTTCTGGTCTCCTGGAAGGATGTTGAGAGACCTCCACTGGCCTTGTATCCCCTTCTTCATTCCCTTCCCCCCATTTGTCAATCAAGGGCTGTTTTTTACTCCCAGTCTGATCCTACCTCTTCTATCAAAGGTCAAAACAGCCCTGAAACAGCCCCCTGCCTTTTACTGACAGAAAGTAAGACTTGAAGGATGGCAATACTGTGTGGTTACCTAGCAATGGCCACCAAGGACATACCTTTCTTAAAGGTGCAGTCACTACTTCTATTATTTCGGAAGGTTGTAACTCCTTTATTTTTTATTTTTTTAGGCTTCAGAATGTTTGAAAACCTTGGGCATTTTCCAGGATTGCAGAAAGATCTGTCTTGTCTGCTCATGGCTCGTGTCAGCCACATTAAGGATTAGATATATTGATTGGCTTTTTGCAATTATTTAGCAACTGTTCTATATTTCAATTGTACAGCAATGTATTATCTCTAGAAATCTGCATGCTGGAAAACATGTTAATTCTTATACAATTTTTTGATGTATGCTACCTGAGGCTGAGGGAAGCTTAGCCAATTATTATATGCTGTAGACCCAGTCACATTAGAGCTTGCTATAGGAGCTCCCCAGTCACCAGAATCCAAGCTCGGTAGCGTACATCAAAAAATTGTATAAGAATTAGCATTTTGAAATATGGCTTGCAGCACTTCATTCTAATGAAGAAATAATTACAGAATGAGAAACCTGAAGAAGGATATGCAAACGGATAGTGTACTAGAACTCCATCGTTTGTCTGTAACTAGTACTGTATTACTCTGTATGTACTGCTAAGCTTTATATTGCATATTGTAGTGTTATTGTTGTAATTTTGTTAATAATTGAATTTGAAACATTGCATATAAAAACCAACAAATATTGTTTAATTGGACACGGTGATTTACTGTTTTATCAGCTAAAAGCCTGGCAGAATAGCTCCTTCTTGCAGGCCTAGTGAAATTGCAATAAGTCCCACATGGCCCAGATCTCATACTGGAGCTCATTCTACCAGGTTGGGTCTAGGGCCGGAAAGGCCCTGGCCCTAGTTGAGGCAAGTCGGATGTCCCTGGGGGCAGGGACTACCAAAAGGTGTTGATTTGTAGATATCAGTGCTCTACAGGGCTCATATGGGAAGACGTGGTCTGGAAGGTATGCTGGCCTCTGGCCATAGAGGGCTTTAAAGGTAAGCATAATAAATAAAATAGCCCTCAGCCAGTAAATTTAGTATAGGTATATCACTGGATTCAATGAAAGAGAGAGAAGATGGAATAAATTTCTTGATAAACCCTTGTGTTTAAACATCACTTCTTCACACTGGAAGGAGACCATCTGCAAGCAAGGATCCATGGGTATGTATTCTTGTTCTTTTTATCCTATGAAGACTACTACCTCCTACCTGGAGTTTCATATCCATATTTAACCCAGATGTTATTCTCTGTCTTTGATAATTAGAGATTTCAACTCATGTACACAGTTCTGAAGATTAGAATTTCAAAAGAAACACATCAAGATGGGGAGCCATGTTAGCATGTCTGTTGCAGTAGTAAAGAGCAAGAGTCCAGTAGCACCTTAAAGACTAACAAAATATGTGACAGTATCTGAAGAAGTGAGGAGTGACTAATGAAAGAAACAGAGACCCTCTACTCATTTTACCAATTCATCAGCTGTTGGAAGTGATCCACACCAATTCTAACTAGATCATTTATTCCAGGTGTGTCAAACTCATCTGTTACAAGGGCCAAATCTGACATAAATAGGACTTTGTGGGGCCAGGCCATGTGTGTCATAAAATGTAATGCCAGGTAGCAGAGATGTAAACGTTATAAAAGATACAAACACAATTAAAGGTATTATTATTTTTACTTAAAATACAAATATGCTTAAAACTCTTGTAATATTTTGTTTATTTAACAGTCTTTGATAACTCACACCTCCCAAACCTCCCCCCCCCCAAAGATGCCTGACTAAAATGGAAAGGTGGGGGAATAGTGGGATTTGGCAATGCAATTTTGAAAACAAAAGATCAAGAAAAAGCACAAGGATCACAACAGAAACTAAAAATGTAAACTAAAAATATAAAATGCTCTGAGCCTAGGAACATAAAATGGCTGGGCATTGCAAGCTTCTCCCCCCCAGCTCTACTCAGAGTGGCAGTGGCTCTCCAGTGTAATGTCCCCCTTTGGCTATGGGTTTCCAGGTTAGAGTACTCACTCAAGTACCCATTCTCAGGTCCATTCAGCAGAGACAAGCTCTCTATTTGCAAGGAGACAACTC
This sequence comes from Gekko japonicus, assembly GCF_001447785.1. Classification (NCBI taxonomy): domain Eukaryota; kingdom Metazoa; phylum Chordata; class Lepidosauria; order Squamata; family Gekkonidae; genus Gekko; species Gekko japonicus. Next base: position 757,080 of record NW_015160226.1, on the reverse strand, counting down.
CACCAAGCAACAGCTTTAACTATACAAACACTGGAAAGTGAAACTTCTTGAGTTCCACTCCATTGAAATACATTGCAGCGCAGATAAAGTTGTAAAGAAAATATGGAATTGATTTCCCATTAAGGTCTCTGAGCGCAGATAGACTACTCTGGGACTGGAATGACAGCCACCAGAGTGAAATGAGAGTCCCTGGGAGTAGCAGAAGTGTTCTGGGATTGGAATGAGGATCACAGAGTGGAATTCCATTCCCAGAATGCTGCTGCTACTCCCAGGAGCTGTCATTCCATTCTGTGCCTTGTCATTCCAGTCCCAGAACACAGATTCTATTGCTAGGGACCACCATTCTATTCTGGGGACTGTCATTCCAGTCCCAGAACACTGTTTCTATTGCTGGAAACAATCACAGAATAGTCTACCTGGATGCAGAGACCTTAATGGAAAAATCCATTCCATATTTTCTTTGTAACTTTGCAAGCCCGGAAGAGCTTCCTGCCAAAGCAAGCAAAGACAAGATGGAGGGAGCTGGGAACTTCGTCAGCCCCAAGCATCAAAGGGTGAGGACAGGAGGGGGAAGGGCGGGAAGAAAAGGGCAACAGGCCTGACTAAAGCCATGGGTGGGCCGCTTCTGGCTCACGAGTCTTACGTTTGGCACCCCAGTTTTTATTCCTTTGACTGGGTTTCATTTTCACCTGCACTTTGCAAGGTCTTAAAATGCTGAGCCTTTGTAATGATTCACACACACTTCCCCTCAACTAAATGCAACACTGTTGAAGTAGACAGTAGTGTTTCTTGAAATAAATTTGTGAAATTACCACAGGACTCTTCGCTTTTGTCAATATCACGGTAAAACACAACAACATTAACTAAAATTAACATTCTTAGTTACAATCCATCATACTCCCATTCCCTCTAATTCTATTCACTTTTTCTCCCTTGATACAAATGCCTAGAGCAGTATACATCATCAGAGAGTTCAGCATTACTGCCTTCAATATCATTGCCTTAGGCCAATGAAACCCCGTGCATAAAGCACCAAGATTTATTCAAGGGACTGATTAGCTGAAGTCTAAGTTTCCATACATGATGCATATAAATATTCAGCATGGGACTTAGCAAAAAAAAAAAAAAGCTGCTATGTTTTTAGTCTTTCTAGGATACTATTTATTGTGAGTCAACCCCCCAAAGCCACCTTGAACCACAAGGGAAAGTGAGGTATAAATGTTTTAATAAAACAAACAAACCCACATTAATTTGTCCATTTTTTAAAGCAACAACCCTTTAAACCTAATCTTTCTTGAAATACCAGAAAGTTTATGTGGCTTGCCAGCCAGACTTCATGCTAAAAAAAAAAAAAAAGCTGAAAGGCACGGCATCTGGGCTGCTGGTTGACATGGATAGGGAGGTTGTCAAGAGGCACTGGCTGCATTGGATGAGTACAAATCTCCCAGGCTAGATGATGAGCACACCAGAGTGCTCAAGGAACTTTCTAGAGAGTTTACAGAGTCTTTGTCCAACACCTATTGAGGGATGGGTGATGTGTCACAAGACTGGAGGAGGGTGAATATTATCCCAATCTTCAAAAAAAGGCAGGAAGGATGATCCAGGAAAATACTGGCCAGTCAGTCTGACCTCTGTTCCAGGGAAGATACCGGAGCAGATTTTAAAGGGGTCAATCTGTGAGCACCTGTGAGCATCTGAAGGACAACTTGGTGATCCAGGGACGTCAGCATGCATTTGTCCCCAACCAGTCCTGCCAGACCTTGTTTCCTTCTTTGATCAGCTTACTGGACTGTTAATGTTGTTTGCTTGGATTTCAGTAAAGCTTTTGACAGGATCCTTCATGATGTTCTGTTGATTAAATTGGAGAACTCTGGACTGGACTCCAAGATAGTTAGTTGGATAGGGAACTAATTGGAGAACCACACCCGAAGACTAGTTGTCAGTGGCATTTTATCTGATTGGAGGGAGGTATCAAATGGGGTGCCATAGGACTCAGTTCTGGGTTCGGAACTTTTCAATAATTTTATAAACGATCTGGATGAAAGGGTGGAGATCATTTATAAAAATGATAACATTACAAAAATATTTGCAGATAATAACAAATTAGGAGGAGTAGCAAACACACTGGAAGATAGGGATAGAATTCAATGAGATCTGAACACATGGAAAAGTGAGTAGATGTGAACAAGATGCAATTCAATAAAGGTAAGTGCAGAGTTGTACATCTGGATAACAAATATGAGAAGCATGTATACTAGATGGGGGACACACTTCTGGGTATCAGTGAGTATGAACAAAATCTTTTGGTATGGGTGGAATATATGCTAAATATGAGCAGTCAGTGTGATGCAGTAGCAAAAAAGGCTAATGTGGGGTTAGATTCAAGTAGGTAGACATGGTGGTCTTAAGCAGGGCTTTGTTTCTAGAAAAAGCCCAGCAGGAACTCATTAGCATAATAGGCCACACCCCGAATAGCACAGCTCATTAGCATATTAGGCCACTTCCCATGCCTTCCCTTGGCTTGCCCAGGCACCCCACAGCTGTGGGGAGCCTGGGCAAGCCCCCGTTGAAGGGAAGGCAGTTTAAAATGCCTTCCCTTGGCTTGCCCAGGCACCCTGCGGCTTCGGAGAGCCCAGGCAAGCCAGTCCTTGGATAGACCGGAGAAGGCATGGGGAGGCATTTAAATGCCTCCCTGATCCTTCCAGGGCCCCCCTGGCCTGCCCGCCTCAGAGTCACTGGGGGGGTCGCTCTCCAGGCCTTCCCTCTGTAGTGACGTACGCAGAGTTTTTGGCTGTAGTGGGCGAGGCCAACTCTGAAGCCAGCCGGAACTCTGTTCCTGTGCGTACCTGCCCAAAAATAGCTCTGATCTTAAGCCACAGAACAAAGTTTGAGTCCCGTGGCATCTTTAAAATGACAAAGTTTACTTCTGGGTATGCATGCACACAAAACCTTATACCCAGAATTAAACTTTGTTGGTCTTAAAGGTGCTACTGGACTCAAACTGGTCTTGGGGTCTATTGACAGAGGCATAACATCCAAATAGCAAAATGTCTTAGTCCCACTGTACACCACATTGGTCAGGCTGCACCTGGAGTACTGTGTGTAGTTTTGGAGGTTTCACTTGAAAAGGATGTGAACAGAATGAGCGGGCGCAGAAAAGTGTGACAAGGATGATCAGGGGCCTGTATACCAAGCCTGTATAATGAAAGGCTGAGGGACTTGGGAAAAGAGGAGGTTGAGGGGGGACATGATTGCTCTCTTTAAGTATTTGAAATGCTGTCAATTAGAGGAGAGAGGGGGAGCTATTCCTGTTGGCAGCAGAGGATAGAACTAGCAATACTGGGTTTAAATTAGGGGTATGACCCCCAAAAATATTGGTATAAAATATCCTGAATCCCAATATGATATTGGGATTTGAGAAATAATTGGTATTACCAAATTTATTCAGCTCCATACCTACCCTTCCCTCCCTGAGTCAGTGACTGAAGGGAACACATTTAAAAATACTGTGGTAACTTTAAATACCTTTCCTTTCCCTGCTGAGGAGTGTGGCTGCTGTGGTGTGACGTATTTAGTATTTTAAATGGTACTATTTGGCAGAACTCAAAGAGGGAAGAGAAGGTATTTAAACTTGCCTTCCCTTGCTGAGGCAGTGTGACTCAGAGAGGGAAGGGAAGGTATTTAAACTTTAAATACCTTCCTCCCTAAGTCACACCACAGCAGTGGCATGCCTCAGTGAAGGAAGGGAAGGCTTTAAATGCCTTTTCTTCACTCTCTGATGTGTGCCACCACTGTGGCCCGTCTCAGAGAGGGAAGGGAAGGCATGCCCATGGCTTGGCTTGGCAAAAGCCATTTGAAGGGAATTTCCCCTTTAAATGGTTTTTGCAAGGCCAAGCCATGTACGAAAAACCCGGAAGAGGTGCGAGTTCACCTGGAAAGTTGGTGAACTTGTGCCGCTTCAGCTAAACCCAAATAAAAGCTGAATAATATTGGCTTTTATTCAGGCTCAGCTAGATTGGTAGCTGAATCAGATTAGAAAATCTGATTCAGCTGAACAAATACCCCAAAATACCTTAACAGTATTTTTCGGGTATTTATTTGCTCAGTATATACTGAGCACACACCCCTACTTTAAATTAAGAACAAAAAAGTACCAGCTGGGCTGCCTAGGGAAATGGTGAGCTCCCCTCACTGGCAGTCTTCAAGCAGAGGCTGAATGAACACTTGTCAGGGATATTTTAGTCTGATCCTGCATTGAACAAGGGGTTGGACTAGAGGGTCTATATGACCCCTTCCAACACTATGATTCAGTGAAGTCACTAGCAGATTAATTCTTACATATTTTCCCCTTGAAACTCATAGTGCTCAACAACACTTCACTTCTACAATTACATATCAAAACATTGAATGCAATTAACAATGACTGAACTCCTATCTCTCAACTCCTAGGCAATGACAGGGCTTGATGGAAGCTCACATCCCTTCCAACTACTCACATTCTTTCAGTAATTTACTTGGTGGACTGTATTTATTTACTACATTTATACCCCACCTTTCTCCCCAATGGGAACCCAAAGTTGCTTAAATCATTCTCCTCTCTTTTATTTTATCCTCACAATACCCCTGTGAAGTAAGTTAGGTTGAGAGTGTGTGAGTGGCCCAAGATCACCCAGCCAGCTTCCATGCAGAATGGGGATTTGAACCACGGTCCCCAAGATCCTAGTCTGATGCTCTAAGGACTATACCACACTTGTTCTTATTATTACAAGTGATGTAGTAAAGCTTTATACCTAAAGCACTTCAGCCGTGCCTTTGAACAAGGATCCAGTGGGGAATTTCGTTTTTGGTTGGGTCAATGCTTGGTAATACTTGCTTAGTTTCCTTTTGACTCATAAGACTGTAGTGAATTTCTATATTTTATATACTTTATAGATAAGACTGTATTTCAGCTACAATTCTGCATGGCACTCATTGTATGTTAGAAATCTTTTTAGGCATTATTTATGATATACTTAAAAATAATCAAATCAAGCCATATTGAGTATAAAATTAATTATTCATTTCTTGGTAGAAGCTTACAGTTCAGATTCAAACTAAATTTCTCTTCTATACCTCGTGAAATAATGTATTCCACATAGTCAGATTACCTCATATTCCAGTTACATACCTTAAAAAAACACCCACAGTGACCTCATTATAAAAATATGTGATTTCAATTTTTATCCATCAAGCCAAATAAGGAGTTAAGATGTTTACCTAACATTATGCGATATTTAAAAAACTCAGTTTTATATACTTAAAATAGGCCTGCACAAACCTGTAAATTTTTAGTTCTTTCATAGTTAACCTATTGTCCAAATGTTGAGTTCAGCTTTTCCAGTTTTTAAAAACTATTTACACCTATCATTTTGTAAACTTTTCCCAGCCATAAGAAGGTTGGTATTACCAAGCATTCTCTTTTAACAATTTACAGCCACTAAAGAAAACCCAGCTGACATTCTGAACAAGAAATTGGAGGCTGGTTGAAAATCAGAATGTAGAGAAAAGAAAAATGGGTAGTCTTCAGAGTGCAGGGAAATGAATCTTAATTAGGCACATTAAATTCACTATAGTACTGGTACTGGTTATTTAGATCTGCAGATAAAATACATTTTTCTATACAACTTTGATGTAAAAATATTTTGCACAATTCGGTGAACTAATTTTTCATTGTAAACATACTGAGATTTTATGTTTCTGGTATACTTTAAATATGCAATTTGTTGTATCCTGTGTCACAACAAATGCATTAAGTAGGCTCATAGCATTCTAAAAAGAAAATGCAAATGAGGCAGCAGTTATCCCAAGATTATTACATAATATTTAAATAGAGGAGGCCATAATATTTATACTGGGAACTAGTCAATTTCTTTGCTAATCATCTAGGGTTAGGTAGTATCACAAAAATTGTAGATGACAGCAAATTATTTAGAGAAAAGAAAATCCTAAATGGTTTGGGATATGCTTTTCTTTAAAGTTGAATACCTTTCATTCCTGTAGCTTCAACCACATAGCACTCATCATTTTACAACCATTAAGGAAATATCAACTAGCCATTCCAAGTCATCAAAATAATAAAGGAATAATCAGCAAATACAGATGCAAGATACAAAAACAGCTACTTAATTCCAACGTAGGCAACAATATTGATGACTTAATTGCTCCCCCTATCAGTCTTCAAATTGATCCAGCAACTATACAAAATTCTTCTGCAACCCTAACTTACAGTCTCCAATGTAGTCCAACTATTTGTTGGCAGAAGGATCAGCTTTCTTAAACAGTTCTGCCATGCATTCATTTACTCCTAACACTGATGATAAGTATCTCACCAATAGTAAACCACCAAATGATATTAGTAATGCCAGGTACCAGAGATAGAAACTGTATAAATTACAGCAGCTGGTAAGCTCCGAGTTGGTGTATCCTCACTACAAGGCCCCATGGGCTGGGAGTGGGGTGCAGAGGAAACCCCACATAGGCAGGCTGAAGAGGCAGCAGTGCAGCACTTGGGCAGATGTATCCACGATGCCTGACATCTGCAGATGAGGTTGTTCTGCCATGCTGAAGCCAAAATAGAGTGGCTCTGCCCACTCCCCCCCAAACACTCCCTCCCTTGCACCAGTTGCTCGTGGGCTGGTTCTGGTCCCCAGGCCTTATGTTTGACACCCCTGCTTTAAGGTATTTAGAATATTATATACAGGGGTCTTGTTGTAGAAAAAGAGCTGCCGGAGCTCATTAGCATAACTCATTAGCATAACTTATTTGCATATGCCACGCCCCCTGACATCACCGGAAGTGACAGAAGGCCACACCCCCTGACATCACCGGAAGTGTGTCAGAATATATATATATACACACACACACACACACACACACACACACATACACATGCATACACACACACAATTTTCAAAGGACTCAAAGCAGATAACAAGAAATACTATGGTGAACAATATGTGATTGAGAGTTCAATGTTAGTCAAAAACTTGTATTCACTTTAGCTAGTAGAAATTGATCCACACTGGTTGCCTTATACAGAGGGACTGATCTGTGCTGGGATAAGATTTTTATCTCATACCCTAACAGGATTAAAACATAAATTTGAAGGAAGTAATAATGCACTCCTGAACAGAGTCATACCCTTCTAAATTCACTGAAGTCAATGGTTCAGAAGGATGTAACTTACTTAGCACTGCACCATCAGTTTTGTAAGGAAGTAGGACATGCCCAAGCCTATTCTAGTTTCTTCTACCAGACTAAAGATGTATCTACATGAAAACAAAGGTTTTTTTGTTTTTGATTTTTAATTACTGCCCTCTGATTGATGTGGTAGATTATTCAGGTGACTTAAAAGTCTTCCCCGTCCTATGCCCCACATGAATAAAAGTGGAGCTCATTAAATATCTAAAAGAGGAATGCTTTGATCTCATATCACTCATCCAACAAATAGCCAGACCAGCCTAGTTCACATTACATATTTTCATTTTTGCTGGTATACTTTATTAGGGTCAGTGATTCTTTTTGCTTTTCCAAGGGTGACTGTAACTTCTGAAAGGAAATTTCTGTTGCAGTTAATACATTGCTTTGGGGAGGGGTTACCCAAAGTTATTGAGTTATCCTTTAACATTTATTTTGCTCATGATTAATTATTTCTATTCCATTCTATGATCAGAGTGACATCATCTATTTCAACATCTGTAGATAATAAAGGCAGACCCTTTAAAATCTTCTTAACATGAAATGTTTCTGAAGCCACATCAGCCATCTGACTCAATTCTGCAATCAAGGCTATTCATTTAAAATATTCACACATCATCTTCTACAAACAAAGATGCCAGTGATGACAAATTATTGACTATGTTTTCACGAGCTAGCACTATTGAATTATTTTCATCTAAATGTGTTATTACAAAGTAGCCACCACTGACTATTTTTTAAAGTAAAACTATTCCACGAAAGAACTGTACTTCTCCACCAAACCCAAAGCCAGTAAGTTTCTAAGCAAATGCTATCTACCTGGGCCATTAGTGCAGTTCCAGTCCCCACATCTGGTCCAATGGCAGACTGAAATGGATCCAGAAACTCAGTTTAACCCTGGAGGTGGGCAGCATTCACTCTGCTATCCACTTGTGCATTACATTAGAGACTGGTCAATTGACTTCTTCATAAATTATTTCACCATAGCTTCTGTCAGCAGCAACCATGACAGTCTACTTGCCTTTCAAAATCAAGTAGAGTAACCAACTATTGGAAACCAATTAATATTTGTGCTGAGCATTCACAGCTGAGCTTAGTGTATTTCCCCCCCAGGATGAAACAGCTTTGAAAACTTGAACATTTATTTTTAACAGAAAATTAAAGAATTCTCTTACCTTTGCAAACTGTGCATTTACCCATTTTGTGAATGTTTTCTTTTGAACATCTTCCCTTTCATCTGCAAAGACAACATAAATTTTTCAGTTAATGCTATGCATTTGCTATTTTCTTCATGAAAATATTACATTCACCATTTCATTGACTATTGTTTCCTTACAAAAATATTCTGAAATGTTTAAAGATGAATAGGGTGCTTAGCTCAAAAACTGTTAATACTGCTATTCTCTTGAATTCTTTCCCACATTTTAGAGACCACTGCTTCAACGCAAGACTCTTTTCTAATCTATTAAAGTGTGAATGTACATGCAGTCTGACTTGTCATGCTTATGAGCAGTTTCAACCTATGAACATTCATTTGTTTTAAGTGCTATTATATTATTCCTGTTAGAAAAGGCTTTGAAATTCAATGCAAATCCCCCAATTTGACATATATTTTTTTATTCTCACTTGTTGAATTTTGTATTGTTCTGGAAACTTGCACCCTTTATTACACTATTTTCCTGCTTTTCCAGCTGTGACTGATATGGATGATATAATTTAATTTGCATTTAATCTGTAGACTATGAATCTAGCCCTGACCTTTGTCTTGAATGTGCCAAACATAGTTTTATGTGTGAGATTAAGCAGTTTGTGCCTACTCAGAAAACATACAGATTGGAGCCCTGAGACGAAGCATTGGATATTCTGCTCTAAATAGGTCAATTATTCATAAAACAGACAAAACTTTGGTTTGGAAATATAAAAGTCAATCTTAGAAAGTTTACAGCAGTGAATTGGTTTTGTCAAAAGCTAGCAGTCATTCTGAATCGTAAGGTTTTTTGGGGGTTTTTTTTGGGGGGTTGGGTTTTTTTGGCAACTGGGATTGGAAACAAATTAAATATACACAATACTAGAGTTGCCAGGTCTGGGTCACAAAATATCAGGGGTCTTTGGAGGTGGAGCCAGGCACAAGAGCCCTGTGATTCATTTCCAGGTCCCCCCACATCCAGAAGGTTCCTGCGATTCCATGGCAGGAGATTGTGCTTCTAACACAGTAGTTTCTCTCAACTCATTCTCCACCCAAGCCATGCACACTGGTACTATTTAGGGTTGCCAGGTGAGGCTAACAGGCCAGTGGAGAACTTTCCAGGAGTCTCTGGGAGATGGGAGGGAAGAAGCATGATTGAACTCCAAAGGGAGTTGTGGCTGTCACATTTAAAGGGAAGGCATTCCTTTTAAATGCCTTCTCTCCATTGGAAATAATGGAGGATGGGGTCACCTTCTTTTGGGGCTCATAGAATTGGACCCCCCTGGTCAAACTTTTTGAAATTTGGGGTTCTTTTGAGGAAAGGCACCAGATGCTATGCTGAAAATTCGGTGCCTCTACCTCAAAAAACAGCCCCCTAGAGCCCCAGATACCCAGAGATTGATTCCCCATTATACTCTGTGGGGACTGGTCTCCATATGGTATAAGGGAGGGCTGAGCAGACTCCCCCCTCCCGCTTTCTGATAACCCTGAAGCAGGAGGAGGGCCTCTGCACCAGGGGATCCCCTGCCCCCAACTAGCGATTGGCAACCCTACACAATACATATTCTCTTATATTTTTCTAGATGTACTTTACTCATTTAATAACTAGAATGCATTATACATAGTTTAGTTATATATAATTTCACTGTTGGATAAACGTTTAAGGTTGCCAGGCCTCCCACTATGGTTGGAGCCCTCACACTTGGCAGCTTCAGTTGCTCATCACCACTCATTAGAATAGCAAGGGGAAGGGGGGGGGATAGGCATAGCACCAATGTCATGATATCACTTGCAGTGCAAACCCAGAAGTGACATCATTGCATTGGTGCACCTCTCTAGCATCCCCCCCCAAAAAAAAAATTGGTAAAAGCTCAGTACTGGCAACTGGTGGGAGTTCTAGAGGGTGGCAACATGCAAATAAGCATGTCTGTGCCATAAGTGAACCATCTATATGGCACTTTAATATATCGTATTGTGGTATTAGATGTGTCCACTTAGGACATAATGGGAGGAACAAACTGTATGTATGTAAAGCAAGGTATAAAGCTGGGATCTCTGTTAAATTGTTCAAGCAGTCTTCACCCACAAATTTAAATCACTAGTCACTATGACCAAGTAAGGCAATGAACAGTTAGGTAAAAACTGTAGCTTCCATGTTGTTGTTTTTCAGTATAAGAGGAAATGGGCTAGGTTCACTAACAGCTAAACCAGAGACCTGCCAGTTGCATAATGAATGCAAGCATCTCACACAAGATTTATCCTGCGTAAAAAAACCCCTGCATCTTCTCACTGTAGATGATAATTGAAAGAAATTAAATGTCTTATATTCTATGATAAAATGAAATTTACATCATATTTTCTGAAATTATATGCACATTTCTACATAAAAGCCGATGCTTATCAGTACTCATACTAAATTATGAAACTGTGAAATTAATAACCTTTGGAATCTATCCCAGGTAATAAATTTTAGAATTATCTTAAATTTGAGTGAGACTTTAAAATAATGTTTAGTAGTAAGATAAAAACATGAAATAAAACTCACTGACAATCCTTTAAAATAATTTTAAATAATATATTTACTTGTATCATAAATTTAATATGTACTTACAGAATGAGCAATGTAAAATCGGAGAGAAGGCACAGTGTTAGTTATGCACGTACAGGATAACTACTCACTACTTCAAATGAGAATCTAACCACTGATACTCTATCAAAACTTATAAAAAGCCCAAGTAGCTTCCTAACTAGAGATTAATGCACTCAAGTCATACTAAAAAGCAATCAAACAAAATAAGAAACTGCTGGGTGGTTTTTTCCACATGCATTCAACTTGACATGACAAGAGTAGCAACATCAATATTCCTGTGATTTTTTGTCCCCTCACTCTCCACTAACTTTGAAAACTTCTGTATCCTCTTACCTTTAGTAAATATTCAATCTGATTTTAGGGAACCGAGAAAACATTATCACTGATCACATCTCATTTAAAATGTCTCTTTTGTTGCACCTGATGCCAGCAGTAAATTGTTAGGTTATTCTATCTATATTATATTGTTGATTTTATTTCACTGTCGATTTTTTTACTGGATTGCTCTTCAAAAACCAAAGAAACCAGATTCTTTCTATCATCCATCTATCTATCTATCTATCTATCTATCTATCTATCTATCTATCTATCTATCTATCTATCTATCTATCTATCTAATCTATCCATCCATCCATCCATCCATCCATCTATGGCTCAAGGAGACTTACAATTATAAATTAATATTATCTATAATAAAATAAAGCCTCATGAAATCCTTCCCCCCCAAAATGCCTATCAAGCCTGCCAAAATACCTTGCAAATGAAAAAGTGTTACATATAAACATATAACAAACATATAAGGACTACACCCTCCTCACCTCCTGAGAGAACAGGTTCCATAACAACTGGAACCCCTACTGAAGGGAATGTCCTCGTGTAGGTGTCATGCAGGCAACATTAAATGGGAGGCAGCCAGAAGGTGGCAGCCAGATGTTCATAATGGGGGAAATGGTCCCATGGATATGTGGGTCCTAGACCATGAAAAGATTTAAAAGTCATAAGCAGTACCTTGAATTAAACTTGGAATTAAACTGGCAGCCAATGTAGCTGTTTTAAAACAGGCAAGATATATTACTCTCAGCCTAGTTTCATCAAGAGTAGCCCTATACACTGTGTGTTGCATTAGCCCAACCATAAGGTTACAAAGCATAGGCTGGAGTGGCCAGGATGGCTAAGGCGGTTTGCCATGATATAGTAGCATTATCTTTGTGGATTTAAAGATCACAATCAGATAGCAATATCTGCATTCCATGCCCCAGTTGTCAGTACCCCATGTTGCCCCACTTTGGAAGCGAAGTAATCACGCACTGGGGAAAGTCCAGTGTTTATGGATACCAGCACTTCCACTCCACTTTCCTGGATGTCTGAACTCTCCTGCTGTGAAAAGAACCTGAAAGGGAAGTCTGAACGTACAGATCCATTTCAACCACTTTTTTTTTGGAGTTGCTGCCTATATGCACATGCATCTGCCTGCATTAATTAATTAATTAATTTATTATTTTAGAATTCTATCCCACCTTGCTCCATGGTTGAGGCACTACAGTAATGTGAATGCCTGCCCACCAGAGAAATGTGTGGGTAAACTGCCCCAGGGTAAAAGGCTCCCAGCCAGAGGGCTTTTGAGGGGCGACCTCTTCGATGGCGCAATGCTGGAGAATTGAGGCGCTCCTCCACCCCGAAGGTCCTGTCGCTGAGTGACCGTATGGTACGAGTGCTGCTGACTGGGACAAGCGTTGGAGATCAGGCGAAAAAAATGATGTCGAGCAAGGCCGGCTGGCCAACAATGAACTGTGAATTGGGTTGAAGTGAGCATGAAGATTTATAAAGAAAGCTGCCCCCTTAAAGAGCGACGGTAAAGCTAGCGGGGGAGGGGTCCCTCCCAAACGCATAGATGAAACACGAACGGAAAGAGGGGGGAGCGGAAAAATAAGTGATTAAATCTGTTTTAAGAGACTTACCAGAGCACAGATAAGTGTTTGGGCAAATATCAGAAACTTTAGCAACTTTTTAAAAAGTAAACAAATCCAAAAATATGGCGGGGAAGAAATCGAAGAAAGAAAAGCTGTTGAAACCAAAACTAGTGGGCAGTCCTCGAACAGAGGAGACTGCTGAGCTCTCAAAATTGCTGGCTGATTCCTTGCGCCATCTGCTGGATGAAATGACTAGTATTAAGCAACAACTGTCAACAATTGGGGAGAGTTTGGCATCACAGCAGTTACATATTGACTCAATCTTTAAAAGCAATGGAGCAAATGGGAGAGAAGGTTAAGGAAATGGACGCCAATACTAAAAAAGTTAACAAAAAGGTGCAAAAGCTGGAAATGAAGCAAGCTATGGAAGAGTCAAAACTTTTACAGCTACAAATGGAGAAAACAAATTTGGTCCTACAGTTTCAAGGGGTCCTGGAAATTAGAGGAGAGAATCTGAAGCAACGGCTGAGTGAAGCAATAGCCCCAATGACAGATTTGACAGCAGAATACCTCTACAGTGAGATGGATGTGGTCTACAGGTCCTATTCATCATACATCAAGAAAAATAATCTGCCTGGGAAAATAGTAGTCAGATTCTCGAAGAGACATGTAAAAGATGCTATCTTGAAAGCAACGACGGGAACACTCTTGAAAATTGGGGACAACAACATTAGGATTCTAATAGACATTCCATTTGATATAAGGCAGAAGAGAAAGAACTATAAAGAACTAATCCTTTTCTTACAAACAAATGGTATCAGTTATAGATGGCAAATTCCAGAATGCGACACTTTCAAACTCCACAATAAAAAAGAAAAGATTGACTCTGTTCTTAAAGCACGTGACTTTTTGCGAACACAGCTTGAGGAACCAGCTGAGGACAAAAAGCAAATCTGATGGCGAGTTGGGTTCGGGGTCTTCAGACGAGGACTCCCCCTCTGAAAAGGGGGCACCTGCCCCCCAAAATCAATACAAACTGAGGATTAGAAAAGATAAGAATAAATCAGGGCTGAAGGACTCTGACTTGTGCCTGAAAAAATGTTGAAACTAACTGTGGGATGCTCTGGGGATTTCTTTAAACAGTTAAAGGGATGGTTAAACGATTATTAACTTAGCATAACCGATGGTGTTCATTGTATTATTAGCTTTTTGAAAATAGCATGGGGATAAGCTGATGTATTGATCTCCTACTCTTGGGTTTTTAGTTAGTAGTGGGTCTTTTTTCTTGGTCCCTAGATGTAGCCCCCCTCCCCATATTTTCAGTTATAGTTTGTAGTCTGCAAAAAATCAATAAAAACCTCCCCTCAGGGGGAAGGAGAAAAAAGGTCATGTGTAGCCTATTTCCAAATAATTTTAAAGATTTGGAAGTAGGCTATAGGCTTATGCTCTTTTACCCCTTCAACCTCTTTCTATATTATTTTTTTCTTCTCCTATCATTCTGATTTTTCTTCTATAATTAACTTAAACATAGTAAAGAGCTGAAACTATGCACCTCAAATAATAACAATTAAAATTAACCAGGATTTATATTAATTGTAATTTACAAATCTGCTTCAAATGCTTATTTCAAGACAGCAATGCTGGCTAGCATTAACTATAGCTTATTGTTTTGGAGAAAGATATAATGCTAATTGTGCCATCTGAAGCAAACTCACACCTTTGCATGCCTGTTGGTGTAAATGTGCATACAAGGGTCTAACTGCTTTGGAGGGAACTATGGCCCCTGCCACACGCAGGGGAAAAGGCGCTAGAAGGCGCGGCTTTTAAAAGCCGCGCCAATGTTGACATGGCGCGGCGGGATCTCACGGATCCCCCGGCCGCACCGCCGTTTCTCCCCGGCGCGATCAAACGCCGGGGAGAAAACACAGCCCTAACCGGGGGCCGGCCGAACTGCGCATGTCGGAGCATGCGCAGTTCGGCTCCGGGCCGGGGTTGAGCCGGCGCAAGGGAGCGCCAGCGATCAGACGCCCGGGAAGAAGCGCCGCGTCCACTTGAACCACCGAGGTAGGTGGTTCATTTTGCGGCGGTTCTTCCCGGGTTTGGGCCAGTTCGGGTGCGGAAGCAGAACGCTTCCCAGATGTGGTGGTGTGATCGCGCTGCTTTGATCCGCCCCCAAACTGGCCCGCAACTGGCCCAAATCGCCGCGTGTGAACGGGACCTATATAAACTATGACTAAATCCAGCAAGTATGTGGGAGAGGGATTGAAGCCAGAGACGACAGTAGGTACTAGAAAGAAGGACACAAGGACATGGCTTCATCTGAGAAGTATCCTGGTCCATCAGAAATGTCACATCTTCACTATGCTGTTCATAGTATAATAGGAAAAGAAAAGAGAACAGCCTATTCCCTGTTGCTTCATCAAGACTCAATCAAATGGATCTAATTTTATCATCAAAGTGCAAGCAAGCTTTTTTTTGTTTTGTTTCTATGGAGATTTCCCCCTCCCTTGAATAACGTAGTTTATTCAAGAGATAATCATGAAGTATTTTCAAGACTTGGAGAAAATATAAAGATATCTCAATGAAGATGGGAGGTTACAAATATGAAATGTTATGTATCTATGAACATTATCTGGTAACCACTCATCATTAATTTTTGATCTACTGAAGGCTGATTGCATATTCCTAAGTATGCTTGTCTAGGCCACTTGTGCATATGTTATGCTTCATCCCCTGATTAACTCTCAGAACTGTCCCTTTCCTCTATGATTGCCTCCCTAAGCAAACACTATCTCTTCTCTCCTAGAGAAAATTCTCTGTGAACCATGACATGCAAAGGAAGAGTGCTTTGTGATTTACTATTCAGTTTTGCAAACATTAAGAGGCCTTAACAATCTTCTTGAATATGGGGAGCCTAAAACTGAAGCCCCAGGCCAAACACCTGAATAGCTTAGATTGCTGAAGAAATTAAATTGGGCAAGCAGTGGGAAAAGTAAGCCAGACACTACCTAGAGATGTGGCCCAGGAACCAAAGAACTGATCAGCTAGCTCTGAACAGGGATGCCAAGAACTTTATTATGAGTTATTTTTGCTCAAACACCTTACTCACACAAGAGTCAACTCCTGTCACTGAAGTGGCTTGAGTGTCTGTCCAACTCGAATGTCATAGGGAACAGCTCCGTATCAGATGTGGTGGCTTCTTGTACTACAGGGTCATCTGTCACTTTTGTCTTGGTAGATACATTTCATTCAATTCTATAATGCATCTTATGACCACTTTTGTGCTTGCACAGTCAGCTTATTCAATCTCCTCTGGGTAGCCTATTTTTCAAGCACATATCACTCAAATTTTGCCCCTTTTTCAGGAAATGTATCCCTGATTGGGATAGTTTGACTGTGATACTTTCTAGATATCTATGCTGGCCCTCCCCCCCACCTCCAAGCAATCACTAGTTCTTGAACACAACATCTATGTGAACAGGAAGTGTATATCCTTCCAACCTATGATGAGGGAAACTATCTTATGAATGTATACATGGGTTTTGTCCTCACAAGCCAGCAAACATGCAGAAGTGGGGGGGGGGCGCTAACATGCTCATGTTTGCTGTTGCTCTCTATTCAGTCAGTCAACACAAATGGCTACTGGCATAAGACACATAGGTATACCCAGGGGTCTTGTTGTAGAAAAAGAGCTGCCGGAGCTCATTAGCATAACTCATTAGCATAACTTATTTGCATATGCCACGCCCCCTGACATCACCGGAAGTGTGTCAGAAGGCCCGGCTACTTACCCTCCTGCTTCATCCTCATTCCCAAACGGAATGAGGATCGAAGCAGAGAGCGGGGTAAAGAAGGGGGCGGGGCTTCACCATGTGACCGCCCCGCCCCCTAGAGGTTCTCTTCCGGAGCTCCGTACCTGAGAGCTCCCCCCCGACTAGAGCCCTGGGTATACCAAAGGTGTAAGTGTCTGTCTGTCTGTCTGTCTGTCTGTCTATCTATCTATCTATCTATCAATCATCTATCTATCTTCTAGTACTGTTTATACAGCTATCACTTTAAGCAGAAATTAGAACCATAAAAATATTTTAAAAGACCTTACTCGATATTATTTCTCTTCTATTTGAAGGTGTGAGTATCAATACAAAATGTCAAAAGGATTTTTCTCCTCTTTAATCATGTGAAGTTTAACTTGGAGACATTGGTGGCACATGTATTATTTATTTATTTTTGGGACTTTTATCCTGCCCTACCCTGCAAGCGGGCGCAGGGAGGCTTACAACATATCATCCAACAATAAAACCATATATTAATTAAAAAGGACAATTCATTAAAACATTACTTCAAAAAATTTTAAATTTAGTCTACTAATTTAAATATTTACTGGCAGCTCAGCAAATAGTTTCTTCTTCTTTCAATGTCTGCTGAGCTCATGCCAGGGAGGGCAGGGTGCATTCTGCTTGAACAGGTCAGTCACTCCATGTGCCCAAGATTTAAATAGTGCCATGATCACTTGTACAACTGTCTTTTCCATGAAATTAAACACATTCAATCTGTTTTGATGTAGAAAAGTCCATTGAACATTCAGCCCCCATGATCACTTCCCACAAGCAGGATGCAAGCTAAACTGGAAAGTAACTGAGCTTCCCATGTTCTCTGTGCTCATGTTCTTTGCTATCTTCATTGGTTGCTGGAATAGCAGGCACCTGGTGGTTATTAATACTATTTATCAAATGTATACCCCACCACTCCCTCAACAAGCGAGGCTCAGGGTGGCTTGCACCGAAATAAAATAAATTTCAATAAACAGCCTTAAACGCAATAATAATAATAAATATATAACACTATTTAAAATCCACTATATAAATCATCTATTGGAAATGGCTCCATCTAACAACTCAACAGTAAAATGATCTGGCAGAAACAACACAAGAATCTCAAGGCATACACAATGACTAATTAAAAGCCTGTTGGACAAACTCTGTTTTACAAGACCTGCAGAAGCTAACAAGGTCTTGCAGGGCACATGTGTCTTCTGACAAAACATTCTACCAGGATGGGGCCACCACAGAGAAGGTCATAGCCCTGGTAGAGGAGAGGTGAGCCATGCGAGGTCCAGGCGCCACCAATGATGAAGATTGTAAGCAGTGTGGGGGTCAATGTTCCCTCTAAGCTGTGGAGTCTTGTGAGCAAAAATTCTACTTTGTGAGCTACTGGCATTACAGTTGTGAGCAAGTGATTTGGCTACTGTATGAATTAGTTTGCTCTGGAGCCATCCCTTCCTGAGCTAAAACAAATATGTGTGAGCTGGAGGCTAAAGAACTGTGAGCTAGATCACACTAACTCAGCTTAGAGGGAACACTGGTGGGTGTATGTAGTGGGAGAAGAGGTCCTTCAGGTATGATGATCCCAGACCATTCAGTGCTTGAGAGGTTAAAAACAGCACCTTGAATATGATCTGGAATCCAATTGGCAACCAGTGCAGTTGCCTCAGTATTGGCTGCATGTGTGTCGACCACTGTGTGCCAGTCAAAAGCTTAGTGGCTGCATGAAGCTTCTGGGGTGTCCTCAAGGGCAGCCCTGTGTAGACTGTATTGCAATTGTCCAATCTGGATGTGACTGTGGCATGAATCACTGTAGCCAGATCTGACAGATACAGATTAGGGGCCCAGCTGATGGGCATGGCAAAGACAAAAGACCTCAGCACTGTAGATACCTGTTTGTCCAGAGAAAGTGAGGCATCAGACCATACACCCAAGCTCTTCATGAAGCTCACCAGTGACAGCTGGACCCCATCAAGAGCCTGGAGCTGCTCCCCCCCCCCCCCCCCCCTCACACACATCAGCTCAGCCCTTCCCAGCCACATGACTTTCATCTTTGACGGATTCAGCTTCAACGAGCTGTCTCTCAACCATTGGAATACAGCCTCCAGGCACTGGCTCAAGGCTGAGAGAACTGTGTCTGATTCCTTATCCAGCAGGAGGAAGAGCTGGGAATCATCAGCATACTGATATTACCCAACCCCAAACCTCCTGACAAGTCTTGCTTAGAAGGTGCATAGACATATTAAACAACATTAGGGACAAGACCAAACTTTGTTAAGAAATAATTATTGCAGCTTAATGCATTTTAACAGAAAGTATTGTTCTGTACCACTTTGTATTTGCCAGAGAATGTGGTTTCTAAATTCAAAAAGGAAATACAACCTTTCTCCTGCTGCATCCAAATGTTATTGAATTCCTGCTTTAGACATTCAATCTTGGTAACGGTCAAAAATAAGTCCTTTCCTCGTGCAGAGAAAGAGAATGTGCTATTAACAAAGATTGATGCTTGAGTAGGTCACAGAAAAAAGGCTACTACAAACAAGTGGGTATAGCACAGAAGTCTGTGTCAGATTCTGCAAATAATCGATATAAGAATGTATGCTTGAATGATCTTAATGTACAGATAATAGTAATGGAAGAGACTTGCTTGTGGAAATGTATAAAGGACACAGAAAGAAAGCTGATTTAGAGAGAAAAGCCTCAGCCTCACTGAAATAGCTATATTTAATGGTATTACCCAAGAGCCTCTGATCTTTACAAGCTCAGTGGGCGTTAATTAATATGTCATTAGCAGTTCAATGCCATGCACATAAATATGTGGGAAAATAGCATATTTCTGAATAGGTTATACAGTGCACCAGCATGAGGGAGAGATTAAGCTAGGGTACTACATAATAGTGCTATTACTCTTCTTAAAAGTATGAGAGGAATAGAATAAGTCTTTTTTAGAAAAAATAATTTTAAAGTCATACATAAGGATGGCAGGAAGATCTATTTAAGTTTTTACTGCTGGAGATTGCATGCAGTTTTATCAGTGGAAGATGATAAGCAACCCTAACTGAAACTGCAGCTATTTTTATATGGTGTATATGGTGGCTTTACTTCAGCAGTTGTTTCTTCATGTCAGTAAACTGTATTTTTTTCTGACTTTTTTTTTTAATCTTCCTTTTATACTTCAGGAATAGACTTTGCTTTGAAAGAATATTGAGTCTTTCTGGCTGGAGATTTTGAAAGAATTCACTCTCCTCAGGAATGAAAGATGCAGCATAGTTGCCTGAGCTGCCTGAAGTTGCTTTCTAAGTATTTTAGGGGGTCTACAGGTTTTGACTAGCCTAGGTAGCCAAAATGTATGGTTGCTACAATCTTATCCTTCTCAGAATTTGGGTGTGAGTTAAGGAGTCTTTCTCTGAGGTGACTGGAATTTCCATGAAGGATCCTTTTCACTATACCCAGCCCCAAGTTCAGGAAGAAACAAGAGATATTCTATGATCATGTTTTGAAGTGCATGTATAGTATGACTGCTGGGAAAACCCTATCTTTGTCTTTCGCTTGGGAGTTGGCTGGGGACTTGTTGTTCTTCCCAGAAGAGGGAGAAGCATTCACCATGGTAAATAAATTTGTGTCCACCTTTAAACATACACAAATCGGGATAATTTGGTTAATGATAGCAGAGTTTTGATTGGATCTAGACTAAATTGGAAGCTCGGATTCCTCCTTCTTGCTGCACCCCTCCATGAGATTCCTCAGGGTCCCCTACATCCCAGGAGTAACATTTTGTAGAGATCAGTGGGCTTCTGTTGGAAGGGGAAGCAAGAAATTTCCTTTCTTTCGCTGGAAAACTTGGACTGGATTCAATCCTTTATGTGATAGCAGAGTTTGAATGAAGAACTCTTCAGTGTAAAGCAGTCAAATATAGATGAACTGATTTATGGGAAAGGGCAGAGTTGCATAGTTCCCTCTAAGCTGCACTAGGGGACACTGGTGCACAAAATTTTAACAATAAGCTCAGGGATTTCTGTTTCTGCTCACAAGAAATTTCCCTCATTCACTGGGAAAAAATGGAGGATAGGTGCACCCCCTTCTGGGGCCCATAGAATTGGACCCCCGGTCCAATATTTTTGAACCTTGGAGATTTTTTTGAGGAGAGGAACCAGCAGCTATGCTAAAAATTTGGTGCCTCTACCTCAAAAAACAGTCCCCCAGAGCCCCAGATACCCCCAGATCGATTCTCCATTATAGCCTATGGGACTTATTAACTATAATGGTCCCCATAGGCTACACTGGAACTGGGTGGAAATGATTTTTTTTCACTCCCAAATTATGCTTTTCAGTACGATCTGTAAGCTGCCTTGAGTCACAGGAAAAAGTGGGATATAAATATTTGAACAAAGAAGTAGTTTGGGCATGTTGATAACTTTTAAGCAACTTCCTGTTTGTTAGGTTAGGCAGGGTTCTGACAGTGATTGTTCCTCCTCTGTTATACTTGACCTGTAATGCTGGTTGTCATATTTCACTAAAAAAACCCAAAGTAGACTGCAAGTGATGTCCCCCCCCCCCCCCAAGTGCTGTTATGTTTTCTAAGGCTCAGCACAAGGCGACGATTCAAGGCTAGGTCTACCAATATAGTTGTTCTCTGGAGCCCAGGTCTACCTATTTACTGAAAAGAAATGGGCAGACCTGTTCTATGGAGGCCAAGTCTACCAATATAGTGGAAAGGGGTGGGTAGGCCTGTTCTCCAGAGGACAGGTCTATCAATATTGTGTAAAGGGGTAGGTGAAATTTGACTTGATTCTGTTTTCTCTTGTAATGTTGAGCAAAAATTCTACTTTTTTATTTTTAAAATTTCAAAAAACATGAACATTAAAGTTTGAGACAGTCGTACAAATCACTACGGTCAAGTAAAGAATGAAAGCAGTATAACATGGGGGCATAGAATGATACCCTCCCATGACCCACTTAAACAATCAACTCCCCTTGTTCCACCTTTTCCAAAAATAAGGACCATTTATCTAAGGAACTATACAATTCCCTCTCACTCCGAGAAGCATCAAAATAAACAGTACATTTTTCCAACATGAAATAGTCCCAGACAACAGAGAGCCAGGAGGCAGCTGTGGGCGGGTTAGTGGTCTTCCAAAATCGGGCTATAGATGATTTGGCAGCTGAGAGCGGAACATTAATTAACTCTCTTTTCATTACAGGAGGTTCATCTGATGACCAGTGGCCAAGAAGGAGCAACACCGGGTCTAAAGGTAAGTCCACTCCTGTTATCGTATAAATGAGGCATATAATTGATGTCCAGAATTGCTGTATGCGATGGCATTCCCACCAATTATGGAAGAAAGTGGCTACATTAGCTGGAAGAGAGCCTCTGGTGGCTGGCCTATGCAACTGCAGTCCCAATGTGGGGCTGCACAGAAGACTGATGATGAATCCTAGAAAATATATAAGGCTTCATGGCACACCCATCCTAGCCCCATTCACTGAAAAGACCTACATTTTCACTCAGTATGAATGTATCTAAGTTAAAATGGTTCCCAGTTGTCAAAAATAATATTGGTCAACTGATTTTTTTTCTAAATGTTGAACTTCAAAAGCTTCAGGATCAAAAGAAAGTTTTTGCATCTAGCATTAGTCCTTATCCTGTGATGAACAGCACATGTGTCGATCCAGAGAGAATCCAATTACTGTGAATAAACTAGCAGCTAGAACAAGTCAGTATTTTTCCAAATAACTTTGTTTCCTGGGTCCCTGTCTAAACTAATTAGCATGCAGACAATTTTAATCTGCTTGACTGACTGCCTCTTTTTATTGTGTGTGACCTGATTAGGTTTTGCTACCTAATTTGAGCAACAGCTGAGACACAGTAGAAATTGCGTTATAAATGAGAATATAGTTCATTTAAACAGAAGTCCACAATACATATGTTTGTACATTATACGAATAGCATGTTTTTCATATACTAGCTCTGATACATTATGCACAGTCTGTTACTAATTCTTAGGACTAAGCCAGTATTCTGCTGTTGGTGATGGAAAAAAACAACAACCCTGCCCTCTCCATTCATTAGCCCCCAGGGAAAGGACATCTGACTACAAGCCTGACCTAGCTGGCATTCGGGGGGGGGGGGAGTGAGACCCCAGAGGGCATTTAACCCCTGGGAACACACCTTGGTGTCCTCTTCACTGGGCAACTCAGCCTAAGCATAGTGACAAAAGGCAGTTGGAACAGCCTGAGTATTGGGGATCTAGAAATCCTTGGAGGGGGACTTTTATAAAACTCTCCTACTTACTTGCTGCTGGATGCTCCCTGTTACCCAAGCAGTGAGACGACTGTCTACGAAGTGCATCTGTCCAGTCCCACCTTTTACCAGGCATAGTTGTGGGTTAAGGGCACACACAATGTGGAATAGTCATATTGATGTCCTATTGTCCAGGCACCTATATTCTAACAAGTTTATAGGAGCTGGTCCCAACAGTCTAAAAGAGATGGCCTCTAGCCTCTCTTCCCCCCCAAAGCTTTGTTAGGGCTATGCTGCAGTTTTGTCAGTAAAGTTGTGGACTTGGTAAAACCCAAGTCATGTGCAGGGGCAGGGATATTTCTCTGTGTATCATCCACAGCTCATTTAAATAGGGAGGCCAATTCCATTTTGGAGGCCTTCCTTTCTGGCCAGAAGTAAATTTGTTTGAACAAAAAGAGCTTGGGAGGAATGGAACTGGATGAAAAAAGCAGCAGGAACTTGCTTAGAGACACAGAACTGTCATAAGCATGTATTATTTGGACCTCAGGTCTAGCACTTTTCAGTGCTACATTACAGAGCAGGCAGATTAAGGAATAGCCTCTTTTGATAGCCACAACAAAAACTGATTTCACTTCCCTTGCAGGACAGTATCAAGAGATCCACTGAGAAACATGCTGACACATTGCCTCAATCTAAATCTTATAAGCAAAACCACCCCTTGCTTTATACACTGAATCCTTTGTGAATCTGACATAACAATCCCATTTTGCAAATGCATCACAATATGAATGTACAGCAGAACCCTCATTAAAAACAGCATGTAAGAAGAAATGCTGTTTGGTTTTCATTTCCAATACTCCTTCTAAGCATTCCAGTCAAGTTAACACAGGCGTTTAACTCACATTCATCCTTGAGGGAAAGTTAGGGTGAAAATCAAATTGCGTTTTGCTCTAAATTCCTGCCTTTGTGCTATACTCAAATAGTACAAAATAAATAGAAAATATATTCCACATGGCAGCAAGGATTCAAAGCTAAATATACTCTTGTAACATATATCAATCATACTAAGGTACACAGAGCCTCAACAAATACAGTCTTAACATAAGATTGAAGGCTACTGCCCAGATCTCAGTATGCCACTTGTGAAATCTACACAGACATGCTGACTGGGCTGACTGTTTCTGATGCTAAATATTTATTAAAGCGCATCTTTTCACCACTGCATTTTGAAACCATGCCCTCTTTTCCTGCTCCCACCCTTTCTACACTATCTGTATAGACAATGAGTCTGCAGGGAGGGGGGGGGGAGTGAGACCCCAGAGGGCATTTAACCCCTGGGAACACACCTTGCAGTAACTAAATGTGAAGTCCCAAAGCAACATGGTTTCTCTCTTTCCAATTTTACCATGGATTGCTTAAGACTGCTTCTTTTTCTGTCTTCACTGTGCCACTGAAACGTCTTCAAAAATTTCATTTTCAGATACCCATTTTTATCTTATAATAGCTACCTGTGGGCTCATGCATTGAATTAAGGTGAATCATTTATACTGCCCTTTCCGCTTTCAATAATAGTTTTTTTTATAGGGGTCATTCCCCAAAGTTCTCATTTACGCATTATGTGAAAAGTTATTTTCTATCTAATTCAAGCTTATCTATAGTTCTGTGTGAGCTTGGTTAACCCCCATTCTCTTTGTTTGAAATGAAATAAGAATGGTAAAAAACTGTATGCTGGGAAAAGCTATGCATGTAAGTAATAGTGTACTTTGAGTAATTGATTGCTATTATCATGCAATCAGCTTCTATCAGTGGTGTCATGGCCTGAAGGAGGTAGACATAACAGAAGGATTCTCTGATCTGTTACACTAGTATAAAGGTGGTAACTGGTTTTGAGTGTGAAAGATGTGATTTATTCAGGGATCCAAGAATCAAGAAAGAGCCTAAGATGGGTCTCTTGGCCCATTTTTTAAATGTGATAGGAAACTTGATTTTATCAGCTTCTGTCAAAGAGGAAAGTTTCTTTTTGAGAAATCCTGGAAAAAGTTTTTTTTCATATGATCTGTAGTATTGCTAAAATAATGCCAGGTATAATATTCAACAGAGCACCCCTCCTTTTCAAGATGCAAATCTACTTGAGGAGGTACAATCTCACAATGTTGCTAATGCTTTTTTAAAAAATGGCTAATTCTTCACTTTCCAATATAATTTGCGTTAGAAATGAAGAATAGTGCACAACATATTTTATTTTTTTTCTTTTACTCATAAACAAGGCTAAAGAAGAATTGTGGAAAATTCAGGTCTTTTTGTAAAATTAATAAATTCAATGTACCAGTACACCGTAGGACAAAAGTTCAGGGCTTATTTTCTTGAACACTGCTATTCAAACTCATGCTTCTGATATCTTAAAATGAAATAACTTTTGTACATTTTTTCATATATGAAGACAAAATGTGTTCCCCAAACTAAGATGTGGACTGGATCTGATACATGTAAAGACCATAATGGTGACTTAATATTACAGAGAATCCAGCTTCTTCCCAGCCTTTGAGCCTTGGTGGTGGTTGCAGGCAGGGGCCACTTTGCCTCGCCTGGAAGGGGGAAGAGGCAGGGGATGTGTGATCCCAGGATTATGGCATTGCGATGGAAGGGCAGAGCTGGCAAATATTTAAGCAAGGCTCTGCCCCGCCATTCCTCTTTCACTCACAGTCTTGGTCAACCCTCCCACCCTGTATTCAGTGCAGGCTTTGGCTGGTTGCCTTTGGGACTGGGTAGGAATTTTTTGCCCCTCTTTTGATTGGCAAGGAGGATGGAATCTTTTTTGCTTACCTTGTACTGTCATCAATGGACTATGGGAAAATTGGATGTGGTTCCATTAAATAAGATTGGTTACTTGGCAGGTTAGTGTAGGAAAAGGGAAAATGGATTCAGTGAGCACCATATGGCACCTTCCCTGTTGGGGGTTAAGGGGTCTGTCAGGCTCAGCCTTCAGATTTTTGTGGCCCAGGGCTGGGAATGCGGACTGTCTTTGGGACTGCCCAGGGTAGGCTCCTCCCCTCTAAGTTTCATGGCTTGGGAGGAGCTCCAAGGTGGCACCCCATTTGCTATGCTGGCCAGTGGCAAGCCAGAGGGATGGCTCACATCCAGGGCAAAGGTGGCTCACCCAACATATGGCAAGGAGGTTGTCTGGAGCGACCCTTGGCCTTGGCATATTTCCACACTCAGGGTTTGCCCTTGCTGCAAAAGATGTAAATAGTTAATAAAGTGGCCCTCAGTTAAACCCAATCTAGTGTCTGTCTCTTTCTTCTGACTGGGGGAGGGGGCAACATATTTTTATGTATTTGAATACACTCTTTAAAATCAATAAAATATAACAACATTTAATATCCAGAAAACACTCCCTGGCAGTTTCATGTAGGTGTTAAAGAGCAATGAAGCAAAAAGAAACTTTGCAGTACTCCACAGAGAATATTCTATGGGGTACACTCGCATCATTAGCAGACATGTACATGCCCTATATTACAGACAACAGTAGAGCCACCCCAATTTAGTGCCCCCAATTCCTCAAAGTACAAAGAAAATTCCATGGTTGGTGTTCAGTGGAACTGAAAGCTCCTGAAAAGTTCACAAATATCACTAAGGTTACAAGCCCGTATCCATCTCCTACAACAGATTGTCTACCAGAGTAACACCGGGGGGGAAAATCCTTCATAAAACTGATCTTAAAGCCAGACTTTGAAATGGGATGTAGATAACCAGTTTTAACCTGAACCACTACAGGATATTCATTCTCCCCTTATTTGATTGTCTTGTCTAAGAAAAACAAATTTAAGATTGACCAGTAAATGTTAACATGGAGATGCCTTCCCCAGTCTGAGTGGGCAAGCAGGAAGTTGGGAAGGAGATGGAGGGAAGGGGAAAGCCGGGTAGCACTACACAAAACAGAGATCAGAGAAGGCTCTGCAGGAACTGCACATACAAAGGGAAAGGGGAAAAGCAAAACAGCTTTACCTTGTGGGATAGCACCAGGAGCATCAGCAAACTCAACAAATACCAAGCCACTTAAAGGCTACCATGGTGTCTTTTGCTTGGCACCACCCTAAGGGAAAGGGGTGCTTTTACTCTCAATAATGTTGCATAGACTCACGGATCCTCTATGAAATAAGGTGGCTTTACATGGCTTCCTAAAGAGAAGCAAATATGGAGCTCTTCAAAACCAACCCCTTAAACTGAACCTTGAAGTAAATAGGTAGTCAGTGAAACTGTTGTTTGGTCACATTGTCTTGCTCCAATTCAAAGATGACTGTCACATTCTGATTGAAACTTCCAAGTTGCCTTTAAGGACAGTCCTACATAAATAACTAATAATTATTGTATGGCATTATGTGTAGAATAGCCAAGAGATCCTAAGATTGTCTGGCAGCCAAGAAGTTCTAGCTCTTTAGCACTTCAGTGGTTAGCTAGACTTGTTTTTAAGGCAAGAGATGCTCAGGGGTAGTTTTGCCATTGCATGACTCTGCGTCACGACCCTGATATTCCTTGGAGGTCACCCTTCGAAATACTAGCCAAGGCTGACCCTGTTTTGCTTCTGAGATCTGATGGAATTGGGCTAGCCTGATACGACAAACACTTCTCCCATCTCTTTATTCAGTGAACTGCAAATTACACTTCAGTGCAAAAACTATATTAAAACTGGTAACTCATAAGAAACCCCCTGAAAGTTCCATTGTTAGCACTGAGGCTGACCATTAAAGAACAGTATTTAAACAATATTCAGATTCCCAAGCAATCTGGTTTCACACAAGGTGGGGAATTAATTTGTTACTCTAAACATTTGATCTTAATTTGAACAATAAACAGTGCTGGATATGAGGAACATACTGATGAATTGTCTGTGTAAAATTGGACAGGTTAGTCCTGAATCTAACTAAAAGTCTCCTTTGGCATCCAGGAGTAAAATTAGAGATTTTTAAAGCTATTGTGTTCCCGCAGCATAATAAATTAATGAAAAAGTGTGCCTTTTAAAAAATGCATAATGCTTTTAAAGGGATCACATACTTTCCCATTCTACAGCACATCATAATAAACAATTACCAAAAAGACAATGAGCATTAGCTACTGATCAAGCTAAAATGTAATTATGCTGGCAACATTTTTTTCAATTGCCCTAGTAATAGCAAAGCACTGCAGAACAAAATCAATGCTTGTGAACTTTCTAAAAAAAGACTATAATATCTGTAACTTTCAATGAGAGCACTCCTTTAACAAAATAAAAGTTGCATTTCCTGCCTTTGTCTTTTCACACACCCCTCTAGGTTTGCCAGGCATAGCCTGACAACCATTAGGGGTATGGAGTAGGTATGGGCAGTACCAGGGGTCATTTCGTAGAAAAAGAGCTAGGGGAACTCATTAGCATAACTCATTAGCATATGCCACACCCCCTGACATCACCGGAAGTGTGTCATAAGGCCACAGCCCTGACATCATCGGAAATGTGTCATAAGGCCACCCCCCCGCCCCCAACGGTCCCAGCCGCCTCTGGCCTTGCAGCTCCACTGCCGAGCCCCATGAGGGGCCTGGCAGTGGACCTGCAAGGCCGGCGGGAGTGCAAGGAAGCCCCGCGAAGGCCCTCCCTGGCCCCAGGCAGGCAGGGGTGGTCCGTACCTCACCCGGGGGAACTGTGTTCCCCCGCGTCCCCCCCCAAAATGACCTCTGGACAGTACAGTCAGTACTGGTGTGATGTCACATCCTGGGAAAACCTAGAAGGGATGTCATGCTTGTCTAGTAATCGCTAGAAACTTTATGGTAAAACCATATATTTTACAGCAACTCCTAGAGCTGACTGACGTCACTTCTGGGACATCACTGATGTCAGGGTCTTTTTTATATTATTTTTCTCCCACCAGACGTAGGAGTGGCTGCAGGAAAGAGGAGCTGGGGATGGCTGAGGGGAGAATGGCAACCCTGTCCCCCCCCCAAAAAAAAACCCTAGCAAGATTTGGCAATATTAACCTATCTTGTTATAGGATTTTGTCATGTTTTGCCATGTCGACTAAGTTTTCAGGTCTTGATATATCTGATCTGTTGTACAGTTTCAGGGACCCATTAGCAGCACATGTGTTTCCTTTAAATTAAGGTGATTTAGAAAGCCTAGTCAAAGAAACATTAAAATACCATTAATCAACAATTGTTTCTGCATACTGATTTTCCTGGACCTTACAAACAGTTAACTAGGTGTGATTTAAAAGCAAACAAGTCTCTTTTAGAACTGTTTTCATTGGTGTCACTTAGGACAGCTGTATATTTGCATATCAGAAGAGGCAGTAGTACCATAAATTGAAATACAATTACTTGTGGTAAATGTAGACACTGAAGACACTGTAATGAAAGTGCATGCCTGAAGCTATTTGAAATGCTGTATAAAGCATTTTATTTATTTACATATTATATTATGCTGTTTTTCAGTCAAATTGGCTCCAATGGTGCACAGGAGGCTGCCTTGCCCCTGAAACATGTACAGCTAATCAACTGAGTGATGCCTGAGACTATTTGAATGCTGTTCTGGGCCAGGAGAACGAAGCTGAGCCTGGTGGGGGGCTGCCTGGTCCTGCTGCCACCACTGCTGCTCCTCCTCCTCCTCCTGCTGGGACTTTGAGGTCAGCATGCTGAATCTGCACTGGGGGGAGGGTGAAGGCTAAGCTGGGGAGGAAGAGGAAGGAAAGAAGGGGAAGATGTCCATCCTGCTCTCAGCCGGCACCGCCACTTCACCCTCACCCTCCTTCTCAGCCACACAGTCAGCACTACTGCTCACCCTACCCTACCTTGGGCAGACTCAGGCTCCATGTTGCCCCTGCCAGCCTCACGGCCTTCACTGCAGAGCGACCGAGGGAGAAAAAGGAAGAGACTCTGCTCCCTGCACCTGCCAATGTATCCCGTTCATTTTGGCTCATGGAGGACAACCAGGCTAGAAGGGTGACAGGATAGGGGGGGTTGTTCTATTTTTATTTTATTATTCTTGTGATGTCAGAAGTGATGTCATGTCCCCCAGTTCCTCCCACTGAAAACAGACCAGCTACAGGGCTGGTCTGGGACCCATGTACCTTTGGGACTGCCTCGCCTGGTATATTGCCCGGAGGGCACGATGCTGCACTGATAAGAACTTGCTTGAGATATCCAGCTGTCCACAATCAGGGCCAGGGCTCTTAGTGGAGCCCTGGCTCCAACCTGGTGAAACTCTCTGCTGAGTAACATCTGTGCCCTATGGGACTTGATGCATTTCCACAGGTCATGTAAGGCAGAGATGTTCCACCAGGCATTAGGTTGAGAACAGCGACAGTGTCCATCTAGATGGCATTCTCACCCCCCCACACAAGGTGGTAGCATAATTGGAAATCTAGATCACCATCTGATTTAATTTGTCTGAAATCTTATTGTTTTA
This sequence comes from Gekko japonicus, assembly GCF_001447785.1. Lineage (NCBI taxonomy): Eukaryota > Metazoa > Chordata > Lepidosauria > Squamata > Gekkonidae > Gekko > Gekko japonicus. The sequence continues at coordinate 726,664 of NW_015160226.1, read as the reverse complement.
ACTATATTGTTTAATCCAGAGTTTACACTGCCATGAGCCCTGGTTACACAGAATGGGTGGTATTTTAAAAATAAATAAATCAAATTTAATAAATAAATAAATACTGTGCACCACTCAGCAGCTGATAATTAGAATAAAGAAATAGCTAAATCAGTCAACCAGAAATTATTTAAAACAATAACATTTTCTAAAAGTCAATTTTTTCGTTTTTATCTAAGTCCATGTTATCAACATTATCTTATACATGTATAAGTTCCTCATCCTGACAAGATCAACCATGACCCTGGGGAAGCATCAATTTAATCTCCTGCACAAATTTAAAACTGGTAGCAAAGGAGTAATGAAACTCTACCACAACAGCTACTGAGCAACTGCAAAGCTATTTGACAGCTGCTGGTGTTTGACAGTGGCATTCTACTCACAATGGCTTGGTTGTTGCATCGTGATGATGTGGAAAAGTTGCTTGATGTGACCCATACTATTACATTAGTCCTCAATCATTACCCATTTTGGCTTACATCTATCTATAGGAAATTGCCCAGTTGGATTCAGAAACACATAAATGCTGCCTTAAGGGAAGAAATAAGTCCTACTGTCTTGAAGGGGACAGTAGTAGACAACTATGGTGATTTGTGCAACTTCAGACTTTCTTGGATAAAATGGATTATCTAGACCCATTTCAGTATGGCTCCAGGGAACTGAAGAGGCCTCAGTTGCACTAGCTGATATATTAAAGAGAAATTCATCTTTGGAAAGAAAAGAATATAACAGGAATAAATGACTATATCTTAAAAATGTGAATTTCACAAAAATAAATTTCACTTGCAATAATAACACCAGTTGGAGAAAAGGACAAGTGAAAGGAATATTGAATGGGCTAATAGTACACACACATCTTTGGAACTGGAGGGCCAGTATACCAGGGCAGGAAGGGAATGGAAAGAACTAGATAAGAGCAAATAAATCGAAGTTCAGCCCACATAAGACTAAGGTACCATTCATCAATAACCCTGAAAATAAGAGAATAATGAGTTAGCCTGTTCTAGATGGGGGTGTACTTCCCCTGAGGCACACATTCCTAGTTTGGGAATAACATTGCACGTGAGCTTACTGATGGAGGTGTATGTTTCCTCTGTGGTATATAAGTGCCTCTACCCAACTTCAGCTGATACACCCAGTGGCAAACCTAGCCTATTTGGCACCTGGGACAGATAATTTTTAACCCCTCCCTCCCTCCTCTTTTTTTGCTATCAAGTCACAGCTGATTTATGGCAACCCCATTGAGTTTTCAAGGCAAGAGACATTCGAAAGTGGTTAGCCATTGCCTGCCCATGCATCAGCCCTGCTTAGTTTTTGAGATCTGATGAGATCAGGCTAAGCTGGGGCTCTCCAGGTCAGGGCCCCTCCTCTATATGACAAAATTATTTCCAGTAGTAATCATGAAATAAAACGAATAATAATAATGGCTAGAAATAGATTCAGGAGAACATTGTAAACTGTGTTGGACCCCCATTGGGGAGAAAGGTGGGACAGAAATGAAGTAAAAAAAATATAAAAAAAGAACTGCCACAGTTATCCAGTTCAAGGTTTTCTGTTACTTGGCTCCATCATCTACCAAAAGGGAGTTTGCTATCAAGAAATCAGAAGGAGACCGAGACTGGGAAGGATAGCCATGAAGGAACTAGAAGAGATTCTTTAGTGTAAGCATGTGTCACTGGAGACCAAGAACAAGTTAATTCATACCATTGGTATTTACCATTACTATGCATGGGTGTGAAATCTGGACAATGAAGAGAGCTGACAGGAAGAAAGTAGATTCCTTTCAAATGCGGTGTTTCAGGAGAGTTTTACAGATACCATGGACTGCCAAGAAGAAGAGGAGATTGGATTTATACCCCACCCTTCACTTGGAGTCTCAGAGTGACTTACAAACTCCTTTCCCTTCCCCTCCCCACAACAGACACCCTGTGAGGTAGGTGGGGCTGAGAGAGCTGTGACAGAAACTGCTCTTTTTCAAGAACAGCTGTGTCAGAACTATAGCTTGCCCAAGGTTATCCAGCAGCTGCGAGTGGAGGAGTGTGGAATCAAACCCGGTTCTCCCAGCTTAGAGTCTGCACACTTAACCACTACACCAAAAGGGTGTAAGTAGGTTTAAATCAAGCCTGAACTCTCCCTTGAAGCTAAAATGACTAAACTGAGGCTATTCTTCTTTGGTCACATTTTGAGAGAACAAGGATCATTGAAAAAGACAATAATGCTGGAAAATGTTGGCGGCAGCAGGAAAAGAGGAATACTCAACACAAGATGGATTGACTCAATAAAGTAAGCCATGGTCCTCAGTTTTCAAGCCCTGAGAATGACTGTTAAGGATAGGAGGTTTTGGAGGACATTAATTCATAGTGTCAGTATAAATGTGAAGAAACCTATTGGAACTTCACACAGCAATTAACCCAATACTCTTTAGGAGGGACAGAAACAGCAGTTTAGCTATTGAGCTACTAAGTATGTGTGTGCCAAAGTAGGCATTTTCATAAAGTTGTTGCACAATACTTCTAATTCTGGTCACTTGAATCTCTTAAATTTTTTGTTGTTTTCAGCTTTGGCCTACAGGGAGTATGTCCTTTAAATAGTGATTGCAGATTAATATCATTTTAATTAAAGCTAATTAAAAATGCACTATCTCATTACATTTATGTTGAGTTTAGATACACCAGACACTTTAAAATTAAATAGAAATTAGGTATTAGCAATAAGCAAATGTAATGCTGCAAGTTAGCTGTTCTATTTGTAAGACTATCAAGGAGAACAAAATTGTACTACACATAGGATTTCTGTATAGATTTATTAGAGAAGTCCAACTCTGAATCCAAATCTTTGTCCCAAATTCATCAATATACTCAGTTCAGAAGACAGTATTAGTTGTCAAATCCTCCAGACTATAAAGGAAAGTTTAACCATCTATTTGTCCTGGATAAACCTCTGAGCAAACTTAAGTTGTTAATTGCCTATTACTCCTAGAGAATTCAGTGTTATGTGGTCATTCACAGTTTTACAGTGTGTGAGAACACAGCCAATCACCTCCGTGTAAAATGTTATTTATTATTCCTATGTCATATATAAACTGATGCAGAGAGCCTCATTACCATAAAGGCCAAGTCTACATGGCTCCTTCTTTCAAAGAGTAACAGTCATTTGTTATGAAATTATTTAGTAGAATGGAGTCCATCCCTACAAGACTTTGCTCAATTACTGTCACTTCCTGAATTCTAATAATACATTTACAAAGAGGAAAAAATCCTAATCAGGAAATGTATATATTTGCTAAGGTATATGCTATGCAATTGATTTAATGAACCCATATTTCAATCTGTATGAATTCTCTCATGATAATGTGACACTAATTGCATCAGCAGATTGAACAAAGCTTCTTGGTTGAGAACCAAGTGCAAACAAACAGGCAATAAAAAACGCACCCAGCAAGGAGCACCTACAGGAACACTAGTTTTAATGAAACCACTCCATTATGTCACCAAAATATTTTTCTGTTCTGTTCACAGATTTGAGGTCTAAATATCTATAGAAAACACCACAGGCTTACTAACTATTATGGTTGCTAAATCACATGTCTTTGAGTTACCATTATTATAGGTTCCAGCAGTTGCTTCAGAGTATAATAATTTTAAACCCTATCTATGCAAACAGTTGACATCATTTTTGTTTAAAAAAACCCTTCAGCAAAAAATTGCAGCTTACTTTATTTCAGCACCTCAGAAGGTAACATGCTGCCTCAAAGTGAATGGCTGTCATCTGTATGGTTTATCTCAGTGTGCAAAGTGCACACACTCCACAAGAAATGTGGAAAAGAATTGTATGCAAGAAATTATTGCAAATGTCAAATCAAGATCAGCACAGAAGATATCCAGAAGAAGTACAGCAAATCTTTTAACCCTTAAAAGTTGGAACCCTGATTCAAGATTCGCTATATTATCCAGATATGCCAGTGCTAGAGGATGTAAATTGCAATGATCACTCAAGCACTTTCATTGGCTACTTTTAGAAATAAAGTCATTTTAGGGAGCACTACTTTCAATAGCTATAATAATTATACTAGGGAATTGGAAAATGTGCCCTTTGGATTCCTCTTGTGATCTGCCACTGGTATTCTAGGAAATGCTTTTGTTCATTATGGTGTGCCAAGGTGTCACTACCAGTGAAAGACAGCTAATAATGCTAATCTATTCTGAATAGGCTCGTGGTATTCTTAATTCATTAATAGTGCTGGAGAGGGTTTGAAACTATTCACTTACAAAAGAATCGGAAATGTGGGGAAAGGTGTCTGCATTTTATAAAAGAGTATAAATTTTGAATCTTAAGACCTCTTTGGCTGAACCTCATTAGAATATCTCAAAAATGTCTTGAAAATTAAAAAAGTGTCCACAGAAACATATATACAATCCCACAATTATTCGAATATCATCAGAACCAATTAGCTAGCATTCATTTCACCCAATAAAATTTCCCCCTTCAAACAAATGAAGCATTTTAAATGTATAAGGCTAAAGTTATCTTTGTGTTATGAGAGGTCTTTTTAAAGACAAGGGAATGTACTAAGCACAAAATACAGAGCATACCATAATTACAAAATTAGTGAGAATGAAGGCATTTGGGGATGAATATTAATTCATTAATCTCTTTCAAACTCCTGACAAATGCTTTTTAATGCAATGCTAGGGCACCTTAATGCACACATAATGCAGAAGGAAACTGGTCTGTTGAGGCATTATAGCCCTTTCACGGTCATAGAACATGAATAAATAATTTAGTTGTATGGCTGTGTACTCCTTGTCAATTCCTGCGAAAACCAGAAGTGATATCATGGGCATTCTTGTTTTCACTGAAAGGGATGTTGGTGTACCAGTGCACACTCTCAGTCCCATTCCATTTCTTCCCACCAGCAGTTCAGGTTCTGGCAGGCAACAAACCAAGTTGCTGGGAGGTCTGGTAACCCAAAGAGCAGGATATAAATATGTTGCTGCAGTATGGTTTGGAAAATGTTTAAATTATCGAACCATGTGGGTGGGGGAATCACCTTTCTGACTCTGGAACCATATTCAAATCTGTAGTAGCAGCAATCAGCTGGGAGATGGAAATGCCAATAACATGAGGAAGGCATTAATGATCACCACCTGAAACATAGCTGAGGAATCTAAAGGTCCCCCCAGAGAAACACATGGATAAATCATTCCAATGCAGGTGGGAGACAGAGAAAGTGGATGTAGCTGGGGGGGGGGGGTCGGCAATAGCATGACATCCTTCCTGGTGAGAACCCATGATATCCCACCTCCATAAGGAGGACTGATATTACTTCCAGGTTACCCTTGGCAGTTTCACTATAGAGTTTCTGGCAATTCCCAGAGAGGCATGACATCACTTCTCCCGCTATAGGCCCAATGGCCATTTAAAAACAACAACAACAACACTCCAGAGCAGCAGCATAAAATGGGAGCTGGGGGGGGGGGCTGGCAACCCTGCAGATGAAGTATCCAAATGGTAACAAACTGGGCCCAACAATGTAAGGCTTTCTAGGAAGCAACCAGCAGCCACTAACCAGCCATGTAAGTAACCAGCCATGTAAGGAATTTAATTTATTCCTTCTTTCTAACAAATGTTAATCTGCATTACACAATGCATGTATCATGAAGGAAGGAAGCAGGACTGTCGGAATATTATATAACCGTTGCAAGGCCCAAGTCATATGAACAAATCTTTCAGTAGTAGCTCTTCAAAGAAGTGGCTAATCAATGAGCAGCATATTACCAAACACATGCCTCTAATTCTGAAGTCCACTAATAAATGAGTAGTATACAAAGCATCAAGGAAGCAGAGGGAACATGCCAACTAGAATTATCATATTAGATATATATTATTCCATATGGAAAGTAAAAGAACTTCCCCACATTTAATTTGGCAATCCTAAAGGCAAAACCCCCAATTTTACAGCACACATAAACAAAATTCTCATGAGGGTTGGTATGCTAGTTGATTAACAGGACAGTTATCATCAACTGATCAGTTATAATCTATCCACTGTCAAATGTTCCATGAAGCTAGAAATGACATTGTGTAATTATGGTATTTAATTATGATACCAAACCACACCCAAACACACCCAACTCCCAACGATAGGCTATTTACATAACATTAGTTTCTCACTGGTCATTTCCAGAGTCCTGGTGGGCTATTGTTCTAGAGCTCCAAGCTCAGCCAGTCTCTGGTAGATAGTCCTGGAATGTTCCAGAACTAATACATAACACAAAACAAGAGAGATATCTCTTTGTTCTCTGCAGATTCTGGGGCAGACCCAATACTATACCATCTCCTTTTTCTCATCTAACAGCAGGAGTCTCCTAATAGGACGGATTAACATACTACCCTCTTAGTATTTAAAATATGACTGTAAAAAAGTCTGTTGTTATTTTACTGTAACTCTGTTTTAACACAGATATAATGATTATTGTTGCCAAGTTCAGGGCCTGAGCAGTTTTCATACATCCAGACTAGGGATGTGCATTTAGCTCAACCAAGCCAATTAAGAACCTGAAAAATGCCTATATGGCATTATGTCATTGTTCAGTCGCACAGTTGAGTCCGACTCTTCGCGACCCCATGGACCAGATCACGCCAGGCCTTCCTGTCTTCCGCCGTCCTCTGAAGTTTGCTCAATTTCATGTTTGTTGCATCTATGGGGGTTTCTTGGCAAACCCCATAGATACATGGCATTATACAGGATGGCTAATTAACTAATCAGATTCTTTGATCGCATTTGGCTGGCCAATTAGGGCATCCCAGCATATTTGGAGATCCCCAAAGGGGGAGAGGGAAAGGATCTCGGACGCTTCTGCCTGACAGACGGGCCAGCGCACCAGCCCCTCTGTCAGGCAGAAGCACCTGATATCCACTCCTTTCCCTCTCTCCCTTCCCTTCACCTCACCTCCAAGTGGGGTGAATGGAAGGGAGGGAGAGAAAGGGAACCCAGAAGGAGGTTGTGCCTGACAGAGAGGCCAGCACTGGCACTGCTGCCTGTTCTGAGTCAGCCAGTCACCATGGATACCATGCACTGGAAACTGGATATGAAATCAAGCTGAGCAACAGAGCCAAAGGTCAGAAAGCTGGGAAATCAGTCAAAGGTTGCAGGAGCTAGGAGCAAGGAACGGAGGCTAACAGCCAGGATCAGGTCCGAGTACGCACGGTTGCTTCCGCGCTGAGGCAGGTGCGTGGGGGTGTTTATGACTCCCTTCCCTGGGAGTCAATCTGGCAAGACTCACACCCCTCACGTTGCCTTTGCAAGAGCTGCAGTCTGGCACTCCTCCTTCGCTCTTGCACATTCAGCCGCTGGTGTGCCCTGCACCTGGGACACTCAGGAAAACTAGGTGGGGATTCTGGCCTCGGGGTGTCTTCACCTGGGAGTGCTGTCCCAGGCTGCACCTCCTATGCAGTTGCTGGGGCCTCTTCTCCCTCAGGTGCTGTTGTGGGTTCCTCTTCTGGGCTGACTCCAGAAGAGGCTGGGTTGCTCCCTGCCTCTCCCTCATCTGAGGAGTAGTCAGCCTCAGCATGACACTGCCAGGCAGAAACGTCTGAAGGGAGTGTGCCACCTCTGCAGAGCAACTCCAAAGACTGAGGGGGTTTAAAGTTTAAATCCCCCCCCTGGAGTTGTGCTGCAGTGATGGCATGCTCCCTTCATCCCTTCAATGATGGGAGTGTGTTGCCACCACCACCCGCCCCACGACTGGGGAGGATCATTGAGCCAAATTAATTTGGCTATACCAATAATTTCCCAAACCCCAGTATCATACCGATACTAGGATTCGGAAATATCGGCATACGCCCATTGGGGGGGTTGGGATATCCAACCCCCAAAATACCAATTTTTGCACACCCCTAACCCAGACATTCCTACCCCTAACCCAGACATTCCTACCGTGTTGTAATGAGAGATGCTTGATGAAAGGAGTTATTTTCCTTACTAGTGAAATGTTCCATTCTGTACAAAACGTAGAGGTAGGAGTAGGTAGAGGCTCTTACCACAGTTCAAAGGGATCACTAAATTCCTGTCCAGTGCTTTAATAATAAAAAAAGGAAACATAAGTCCTATTTCTATTTTGTGTGTCTACAAAAAACAAAATGTCCTTCACACATCGCATGCAAAAAGAATTTCTGCAACAAAACCAGGGGCGGCTTCCAGGAACAGGACTGGCCATTTATGTGATGGAGAGGAGGCTGCACATGCTCAATGTGGGATATGTGCTCTCAGGCCTGAGGGTAACATGAGAGCTGGGTGGGTATTTCACTGGCTTTTCTTTAATACTTAAGCAGGTTTCTCCCCTTGGGTTCTTCTGCCCTTATTGTTGAGAGCAGGCAGAGCAGTAAAGATCCACATGTGAAGGATGTGAGTATAAATGATGTCTGACAGCTGCTGCTGTTTGGAGGTCAGGCTGCCAAAGCAACAGTACAGAATAGACACCTATATGAATACTACCAGATATTTTTATTGCTAGAAAGGTTAAGGATTGGTCAGAGTAAGGCAAAGAAAGCCAATTGCAGGAATGGCCGCCTTCTAGTATTGAGGTGAATGTAGATACATTGTAAAGAGAGGGGCTGAGTGAGACATAGGTTGATGCTTTGAACCTCACTTTGGAAAGAAAAGTGGGCACAACAGCCGTCACTATACAAGCTGCTTCTTGAATTCTGGAGGCAAATTCTAAGATCACTGATATATATATACAAGGGGCGGACCCGCGGTACTCGCGGGGGGGGAGCTCCAGGAGGAAGCAGCAGGAGGTGGAAAGTCCCCCCCATCCCGCCGGTTCCCCCCGTCTCCTCAACCCCCCTGGCCCCCCTGGCTCGATTCCTCCCCCCAAGCGCTGCTTGCCCCCCTCTGCCACCGCCGAAGCACTGCCGAGGGAGGGAGGGGCCCCCTCGGGCCGCGGGGGGGGCGGACTGGGTGTTGAGGCGAGGGTCGCCCTCCCGCTGCACACACACACACCAGCTACCTGAGCCGGGCAGCGCAGCCTCCGCCATGCCGGGGCCCGCCAGATCGCAGCCGAGGAGGGGGAGGAGGGAGGAGGCTGGACCCCCCCGCGGCCCACAGGTGCCTCAGAGCGACCGACCCCCCTTCCCTCCGCCCGGGTCAGGGGCCCCGCCGCGCTTTCCCACCACCCGCGAAGCCGGACCTCCCCTCGGCCCCTTGGCCGCCTCCGAGGCGGCAGCGGCAAGGTCGGCTACAGAGCGTTCGTGCGCATGCGCACGAACGCTCTTTCACTTTCGGGGGGATTTAAACATCCCCCCGATTTTTTTTTTAGTTTTCAGATTTTTGTGCACCCCTGGGGACTGCCCCAAGAGTGCACAAACCTCTCCCTGCCCCCCAAGTGCCCCCGAAGTGCAGATATAGATATCCGCACAGACGGGGGCACTTCACTATTAGATATATAGATTCTAAGGTAGGACAGCCCCACTGTAGTTCTCAGCAGTTGCCTTGTATCTGGAGGATCATGCCTACAGGATATATTAGTGAATGGAGATAAGCAAACTCACATGGAAAGTTGCTGGTGTTTTGATAGTCAATCTAATTACAGACATGAAGTCTTCAGATTAGCCACTACGTCTTCACATCTGACATTTTGTTATAATAGCAAAAGAGAAATTACCAAGATGTCTTTGGACTAGGTCAGAAACTTAACTCTTTGACAGTATAGAAGACTTTGCTAATTAGCTTATGTCACATGTGACAATTAGAGTACAAACAGGCGGCTGTGCTCCTTCAGCCAAATGCTTGCCTTCAGAAGTACTCATTAGAGAAGTCTCATCACCTGTGACATTCCCACAGAAACCCCTGAGCAGCATCTCATGCTCAAATCAATCTGTCTTATTCCCTTTAACATAGTGTATTAAAGAGAATATAAAAGCTACTGAGAAATTTTAAAACAACAAAACCTAAGATGAATATAATTGATGATACCTGAAAGTTATAAAAGGAAAGGAAAGGAAGCATATAGATATTGGGGTGGGGGGGGGAGAACCAGAATATATATAAAAAAGCCTTTCCTCCAAACCAATTACTGAAAAGCCAAACAAAAATATTGGCATATGTGTGTGGGGAAATTATGTAAAACAACTTACAAATAGAGCACCTGGGGCATATTTCAACAAAGAGTACAAAACGCAGCTGATTTATGCAAGACACAATTGATCATCTGTATGCTATCTAAAATATTTCCTCTTCTAGAGCAATAACTGTGCCAGAAGGTGAAGATCTGACATCCCACCTAACAGACACACATCAAAATGACAATTAGTGAAGGGGTGCAATAATTTGAAGTGATTACCATCACGAGCTCACCAATTGCTTGCTAGATTTGTGGGTATTTCCTGCTTCAATTGTTCCCTGTGCTGGTCAAATATAAACCAATAGTAAGTATTGAAAATAGATTAAAAAATAGAGGGGTTGTGTGCTGTATTCTGTTGTCCAGCATGAGAACCCTGCCCCCTTTTCCAGTTGAGACCCCCTTGGTTAGTGAGGTTCTTGTTTTATTTTGGACTTAGTTGTTTTAATAGGCACCCCCTTTTACAGCCAAAGTGCCAAGGCACTTGGGTACAGCCATGACATTGGGAGAGCCCAGGAAAGAGGAAGGGTGTGCTGGAGTTGTGCAATCTACCTTAGCTCAAGTGGCATATTTGTTCTCAAGAAGAAGAAGAAACTTTCAGTGCTAAACTCCAAAGTATGCCTAATACAGTCATATCTCTTGCTCCAACAGATACTTCATCAAGGCAAAGCAAACCATTTCCAGCTACAGTGCGCTGGCTTGCAGGCTCTGAGTACCACATTTCAGAAGTCAGGCAGGTCAGGGTCGTTCAGTCTGAAGTCAGGGTACCAGGTGGACAAATTAACCTTATTTTTGAGAGGACGAGAAGAAAAATTTCACAATACATGATCGAGATTTTATAGTTTGTTGGAAGACTACAACAAATGAACTATATAACTCCATAACATATATTATAGATATTATAGATATTATCTACAAATATATGAAGACTTTATGGATAAAAGATTTTTAGCTTTATGGTATATATTTTATAACCAGCTGGATACTGTAAGAAGTAATTGAACAGATTATTATTACATAGATTCAGAAGACCCCCAATTTGTATGTAATATATGTTTGTGTGTCTTTGTTTGTTTTGTATGTTGATTTGTGATAAAATAAAAAAAATATTATGAAAAAAATGGTTCTAGAAGTCAGGCTAGGCAAGCATCAATCTATCAGGCTAGGCAAGCATCTATGGCTTAGCATCTATCTTACATGTTGTATCCACACCTAACAGCCTCTCTTGGATGATTTTTATAGTCCCATGCCTAAGGGTCATGCTTGTAGCTAGCTGCTCAGAAGTAATTCTGCAACTACTCATCCTTCGTCATCAACAAGCAGCTGGTGTCAGGCCAGGAGGCATGCACTCTGCCTTCTTGCCTGTAGTTCTGTTCTTAGTCTCTGTCTGTGGTGGTCTTAGGGTGTAGGAGATACTGGTGGGTTGGGAATGGCTAGCTGAGGTTCACTTGGTGAATCAGGGCTGGAGAGTGTTGGTATTGGCTGTGAATCCTGACACACCTGCATCTCATTGTCTTGCTGATCAACTTCTGTTAATTCAAGGCTGGCTACACAGGGCTCTTCTTCTCCTGAGGAGTCCTCTTCTCCTGTTGCTGAGCCCTGGCTGACTCATGACATATAGACAGTTGGACAACCCTTAAGTATTACTAATTCAATCAGCTATTGATAGAGGCAGCCTAACATCTTATTCACCCAGGATGGGCAATCAGAACACTTAAACCCAGCATTCAATATGCAAAAAATATCAAATAATCATCCCACCTTGGAATGTTAGGTATTTTCCTATTAATCTTCCTGCCAGATTTTGACAGAAGTTACCTTCAAACTGCCCAATCCAATTCAAACTTTATATCTTGGACCAATCATGTTCCTGGGAAAGTGGGTTCCCTAGAATATGACCATCCCAACTAAGTGGAAAGTATACAAAGATTTCCCACTACCTGAACACCCCTGCAACTGTGTTGCAGGCTCCCCACTTCTCTCCTTGCTCTGTTCCTTGGACATTAGCTGTGTTTGCCCCTGGACCTCTCCAGACATCAAGTCCAGGATTTCAGGTTGTATGCCCCTTCCCCAAAGCTTCCCAATTTCCTCCCTCCTACCTTTTATAAGTCTGCCCTCATTGGTGTGTGTGGTTTTCAGGGAATTAGTTTTCAGGTACCTTGTGTAGGTTATTTACATTTTCATTCTTTTTATGTTATTTTATATACAATAAAACTGTTTGTGTTTCCAATAACTCTCACACTCTCTTTCTTTGTAATTTTATTCTGGGGTACCACTACCAAGATCCACCCTGGTATACAGAGGCTACAAAGTTCTCACACTATTCCTCTCTGGAACCCCTTCTTTGGGTCCAGTTTCAGTAACATCACCACCTCCAACCCTCTGTACCTGAACTGTCTAAGACACAGACATCACCACATAGAGAGTGCTGGTGCCACATGGGATGGCTGGTCCCATGCTGTTCAAGAGGAATTTGAAAGACGTAATCATGTACACAGGGACAGAGAACACGGTCACTTCACACACTAGCATATTTCTCTGTGTCTGTTTCCAACACTAGCATATCACACAAATTGGTCACATAGGAGTTTCAGTGAAATGATTAAGTAATAAAATTCCCATGTGACCACTCTTTGGTGAAACAGTTCCCACAGGGACCTTGTCTGAAACAGAGGACATGGAATTTAATCATTGGGACAGGATTCAGGCCACTGGGCCCTAATGAGGAGGTTTATTTTCCAGATTTATTTCATTACCCTCCCTATATTTTTCACTGCTTCTACCAAATAAAGCATTAAATATATGCTTGTCTTGGATGTAGACTTGTAAAAGACTCTTCGTGAAATTAAGAACTGTTCACCTATTCCAAATCACATGGATGTAAGAGAAGCCTAGAAAATCTAATGTCTTCTAAATATAGCTAAGTAATTGATTAACCTGTCAAACATTCTTTAAAATCACATGCATTGTCAAAATACATCCCTGCACTGTTTATCTTGTATCCAATAGTCAGGTTGAATCTTGATTTCCAGATTAAATTCTGAAGGAGATGTTACAACCTGACCTTGCAGTAGGTCATAAATAGTTGGTTTGACAAACTCACAGAAGGAGAGATAGCTGCGCAGCACCATCAAGCTTGGGCAAAATAAAGAAAAGTGTAGTATAACATATAATAGTTCCTTGAGCGGTTCTAGGAGAACAGTTATTTAGTTATTTATTTATTATTTAATTTCTACCCCACCCTCCCTGCCAAGGCAGACTCAGGGCGGTTTACATTGGATAAAAACAACTCAAACAAATTTATCTAAAATCAAACAAAATACACATAAAAGCATACAAAGTGCTAGTGCTAGAATAATTCATATATGATCAGGCCCGTAGCTACTCTGGGGCCCATGGGGACTGGGCCCCTAGTGATTTTCATGGGCCCCACTCCCTGAGTCTCGGCTTTCCCTTTCCCCTGGGCCCCCTCCCCCTGATTGCATGTCACACAGAGGAATTTCAGACAGATGATATAATCTGGAAGAGGAACAGTCCCCAAACTGTTTCTGGTCTGTCATTTCAGACAGAACCATTTTAGAACCGGTTCCCTACTGGAATATATTTGTAATTTCAGACACAAACGCTTCTGTCCCATTTAGGAAATGGGGCTGAAGCGTTTTACCTGTCAACCGCTTCCAAGTAGTCTTCAGTTTCCTCTCCCGGTTCCGATGTGCTTTTTCCTGCCGTTTTTCGCCCGCGCGGGCGATCTCCGGCTTTTTAAAAAAAATGTTTGCTTTATAGTGCTATAGTGCTATAACGGAACAGCAGTATATCAACCCCATTAGAATGCCTGGAGTGTTTTGTTATAGTGCTACAGTGCTATAGTGCTCTAAAGAGAACGTTCCCCCCCCCAAAAAAAAAGCCGGAGATTGCCCGCGCAGGCAAAAAACAGTGGGGGAAAAGCGGGAAAAAGTGGTGCAGTCTGAAATGGCAAACCGCTTCAGATCCAGCTCTTTACCAGAAGGGGAAAGCCATGTGTGAAATGGCAGCCCTATAGCGGTTTACTCCGTGACGGATCAAAAACGGCTTCAAAATGGGTTAAAAGGGGTAATGTGAAATTCCTCACAGTTACAGCATTGCACTCACGAATTTGAGCTGGCATCTCCCTTTTTGAGCTCATCTATGATGAGCTGAGTCTCTTTAGGACCCAGCAGCAACCGGTGGTTGACAGAGTCAAACACACATTGGTCAGATTGCAGCCACTGCAGCAGTTCACTCCTCCTGTTAGACTTCTGAGGAGTCTTAGTGTGCAGCGCTGTTCAGTCTATTAACATTGGGATTCTGGCTCACCTTGGAGGAAGGCTCTAGTGGGGGCTCTGTGGGTGCACATCAAGCAGACCCCCCTTGCCCTGAAGCCTTTGATTTAATTAGCTGGTGGGTCCCCCCAAGGCCCCTCCCCAAAAATCCCTAGCTACGGGACTGTATATGATGGCAGGCATGAGCAGCATCCAACAATACAAACAATCAACTGCCAGCATAGTCTGGGTTATATCCAGCTGTTTAAATGATGTTTTAATGGTGTTGATGATGGTGTTAATATTGGGGCCAGGGCCTCAGTTATATAGTGCAGCTCCTTAGTCAAAGGAAGAGCTCCACCCTCTCAATTAATTTTGCCAAATAGGGCAAATTGGAAATCAGCCGGTAGTTAGCCAATTTGGCCAGATCCAAGGATGGTTTTTTCAAGAGAGAGCATACCACTGCCTCCTTAAGTGCCCTAGGGAACAGCCCCTCTGAGGTAATGTGATTAAAGCCTGACTTTTTAAAGTTTCCAAGCCCAGCTTGATGTGTTCGTAGAGCAGCAGGAGGTCTCAGGCACAAATGGACCCTCTAATTTATTGGAACATTTCCTTGTGGACTAGTGTCCCAGAAGACTACCTAAGTAAAAAGCACTCTTCTTTGTGAGGAGAAGAAAGCAGCCATCATGCTCATGCCTGGCCCACCATCTTTATGAGGAAGAGACAGTAGATAGGTGCCACCTTCATCCACATAAAGAGGGACACTCAGGTGTGGGGGAAGCTCCTGCCATGGCACTCATATCTGAACGACCAGCATTGTGAGGAGGGAACAATGGGCACAAGGGGTGTGTGCAAAGGTCACTGCTGCCCTGCCTTAGTAGCTGCTACTCCAGCATCCTTTCACTCAGACACAATTGACCCAGCAGGACTGCAAAGCAAACCTGAAAGAGACATATTTAAAGTGGGCCAAAAATGATGTATCATGTGACTCTGGCAGGAAGTGACACATCTATTTCCAAGGCTGTTTCAATTTCCCAGTCCACCCGTGCTTCGCTCACTGTCATTCCTGCCTTAAACCTTCCATCTGTTGCCTCTTCCTCTATTGCCATTGCTAGTTTTAAATGCCAGGCTTCCACAGTCCCTAATAATTTATCTAAGTAACTTTATGAATCATTTAATACAGTGCAAATCTATTGTCCGCATAGAAAAACTCTCTTGAATGATCTAGGATTGCCAGGTCCCCTGTGGTCACTGGACAAGAAGTGGGGTTGCTAGATCCCTGGGGTACTCCTGGAGATTTGGGAGAGGAGCCTAGGAAGGACAGGGACCTAAGTGGGGCACAATGCCATAGAGTCCACCTTCCACAGGAGCCATTTTCGACAGGGGAACTGATCTCTGTCATCTGGAGATCAGTTGTAATTCCAGGGGATCGCCAGGTCCCACCTGGAGGCATAATTTGAAGAAAGCCAGGAAAGTGGGAGCCTTCCTGGCGTTTTCAGGCAGCCCATTCCATAAGGTGGGGGCCACAATGGAGAAGGTACATGTATAGGCAGTTGATTTTGCCCAGTTGCAGGTTGGAACCTGCAGAAGACCTCGCTCAATTGAGTGAAGCTGTTGTGGCACTGCATAAGGGGAAAGGCAGTCTCACGGCTATGAAGGTCCAAGATCATGAAGGGTTTTGCATATGATAGCCAATATCTTAAACTGCGTCCAGTAACTGATGGGAAGTTAAATCAAGATTTATCAGTACTACATTATGAAGAAACCACGTTCACCTTTGGGAAACTTTGGTCATTGCTTTCAGTGCAGCAGTTTCCTTGTGTAACCATCAACACATTTTCCAGCGAAACTGAGAAGAAACTAAGTTTGTAAATCTAATAGTTTGGGAGACAACAGGGTTGTTGTCAGGATAAAATGTATGGTAAGCCACCTTGTGTTCCCACTGTGGAGAAAGGCAGGGTATAAATGAATTACATAAGCAAGGTAAAAGGTAAAGGTAAAGTTTCCCTTGCTCGAAAGCCAATCGAATCTGACTCTAGGGTTGCGGTGCTCATCTCCGTTTCAAAGCCGAAGAGCCAGCACTGTCCGAAGACGTTTCCGTGGTCATGTGGCCGGCATGACTAAACACCAAGGCGCACGGAACGCTGTTACCTTCCCACCGAAGTGGTACCTATTTATCTACTTGCAATTTCTTGCTTTCGAACTGCTAGGTTGGCAGGAGCTGGAACTAGAGACGGGAGCTCACTCTGTTATGCGGCAACTCGGGTCCTGAACTGCTGAACTACTGACCTTCCACAGCCTGCAGTTCAGCGTCTTAACCACTTGAGCCACCTCAGCAAACAAACATATAAATAAATATTAGGTATGTAGAACGCTCCACAACACTGTTGTCTTGGTTAGTTTGCCTTGAACTACCACATCCATGAAATATTTAAGGGAACAGAAGCTTTCCAACTTGGCTTTTCTTATTTTCATCATGATTTTATGATAGTATCTGTTTCACACAGGAAGCAGCTGAATCTGCAGCAAAAGATACTAGTGGGAAATATACTTCTTGCCAGCTCTGTCTGTCTTTATTAAGTTGAATTTTTTTCAGAGCACTAAGCTGCCTTCTATTACTTTTCAGAGATTAAAGCTTTTAAACCCATACAAATTGGAACACATAAATATATGACAGCCGTTATCTTAGAAATTGTTCACAATAGTGCTTAAAATGCTTACTCAGTTCGTAGCCATCAGGTTTGTAAAAAAAAATTGTATCAGAAATAAATGTTTGTCATGAGGTACCTCATTCTAGGATTCATTACCAATAGTTTGATGGTTGAAAATGTATTCACTTCTGGGAATCATGAAAAGTTCACAAGATTTGACATGTCTAAAGATATATGTTTATGATACATTTAAAGGCAAACAAACAGAAAGTGTCTTGTGTAAGGCAGTCAGCCAATTTGTACTTGTGTGACCTGTAAAACATCACAGATCACAAGAAGGGAGGGCAGGAAGTGCTTAGTTCTTGCAGCCCTTTCTTACATGCCCAAGGAAATGCTGATCACCACTTTGGGGTCAGGAAGTCATTTTTCTCCAGGCCAGTTTGGCCAGGGATCCTGGATGGGTTTTTTTTTACACTCTTCTTAGTATAGAGCATGTGTCACTGGGGGTGGGGGGAGGTATTTCCTGCATTGTGCAGGGGGTTGGACTAGATGACCCTGGAGGTCCCTTCCAACTCTATGATTCTATGATTCTATAACGAGTAACCATAGCGGAGACAAAGTCATGGCAAACAGTCAGAACATTCCAGTTTCTTCCTCGGTGTCATCTCTGACCCAATAAATATTTCTCATGTCTTATGTATAGTTAGGGTTGCTAAGTCCTTCTTAGGCCCCAGTGGGGGATGCTGGGGGCATTTTGGGAGGGGGAGGGGATATCCCCAACACAATGACATCACTCAGATGTGATGTCATCAGTTCAGCCTTGCACCCCCAACACTTCTTGCCCAAAGCATTTTGAAGGATCCCTTTAAATGCTTTGGACAAGAAGTGGGGGGGGGTGTGTGCCTGAACTCCAAATGGTGAATTTGCCACTTGGAGTTCAGGTATGAGGCCGGCAGCTGCCCCTTTTTCTCCGGTCCTGCAAGTTTTAAAGGGCCCTCCAGCTGGTCAGTAAGCCATGTACTCCCACTGATCTCACAGCAGGGGAGGGAGAGGGGTGGCTGCTGCTGGTCGCTGTTAGGGGTGGGGCTTAGGGGCAGGGTTTCCCCCACTGGCCACCTGCGGGCAGGAGCCCACCAAATCAGTGGATCTCCCACCCCACTGACATCCCTATGTGGTAGGGCAATATTTATGAAATCCAGCGCTCACTAGGGGTAATGTGAACTTCACTACAGGTACATTTGGCAAGTAAGTCTCTGATACTTGACTGTGCAATCCTCCATACTGAACCTCTAACTTTCCTGCATCAGTGTCTTGTCACCAGTGTTGCAAGCTCCTTCTCACTGCCTCTGTTGCTCAACATGTCACCAGTACCCATGACAGAACAACGAGCCAGGCCCTTTGTGGGCAGCCAATAGCCAGTCAAGTGTTTGACTTCTGCTCATGATTGTCAAGAGGGTGCATTGTGAAATGACAACAGAAGTAATTTTTCGATGTAAACACCACCTAAATCCACCTTCAGCATAGTCTGGAGATACAGAAACGTGGAGCAATGCTTTTCCTTTATGATTTCATATTCAGGGCTTTTTTGTAGAAAAAGCCCAGCAGGAACTAATTAGCATAATAGGCCACACCCAACAGCAGAAACTCATTAGCATATTAGGCCACACCCCATGCCTTCCCTTGACTTGCCCGGGCACCCCACAGCTGCGGGGAACCTGGGCAAGCCCCCCCTGAACAGAAAGGAAGGCAGTTTAAACTGCCTTCCTTTCTGTTCAGGGGGGGCTTGCCCAGGTTCCCCGCAGCTGTGGGGTGCCCGGGCAAGTCAAGGGAAGGCATGGGGAGGCATTTAAATGCCTCCCCGATCCTTCCAGGCCCCCCCTAGCCCCCCACCTCAGTCACCGGGGGGTCGCTCTCCTGGCCTTCTCTCTGTAGCCACGCACACAGAGGTTTTGGCTGTAGTGGGTGTGGCCAACTCTGAAGCCAGCCAGAACTCCATTCCTTTGCGTTCTTGTCCAAAAATAGCCCTGTTCATATTGGACTTGTATAACAGCCTCTCACAGCTATGTCTGTATTGATTGCTGTTGCTGTCATCGCATTTATCTTCTCAACAATCTAATCAGTCTCTATGTGGCCAGGTGATTTTAAGATGCCATGGCGGATGATCCCAAAGGATAAAAGAAGATAAAATTATATCATTACTTAGTGATCTAATACATATAACTGACTATACTAAAACAAAAAAGGATGAGCCGATTCCTGCAATCCTATTCATATTAAGATTCAATCTTTCTTTACTTTGTGGATATGATCTGAAACTCTTCAGTGGATCAGTTATTCAGGAACAGAGATGGAATGGTCAACACTTTTGCTGTCCTTATCCTGCTGTGATGGTGATAGGGTGCTTCCAAAATGAGTTATAGGAGGCATGGGGTATGCTAAACTAGCCATGGTAGCTATGCTTCTCCCTCCCCCACCACCATGTTTCAGGAGGCTCCCTCTCACTCCCAATGCAGCAGACTGCCCTGAGTGCCTCTCACTACCTTCCCCACATCACTCTCACCACAGTAGGGTTACCAACTTGCAGCTGAGGCCTGGAGATCTCCTGCAATCACAGTTGATCTCCGGAGATCAGTTCCCATGCAGCAAATGACTGCTTTGAAGGGTGGCCTCTATGGCACTATACTCCACAGTGCCCCCTCCTGTCCCCAAACTTTACCCTCCCCAGGTTCCACCCCCAGATCTCCAGAAATTTCCAATCCCAGATTTAGCATATGTAAAACATGCATAGGATTGCACTGTCATTTAACTTTTATCCCTACTTGATGATAACATTTGCCATAATCGTTTGGCTAGATCATTGTGAGATGGACTCTGGCTCATGACAGCTTATGCTCCAATAAATTCATAAACCTTGAAGCTGCTACAAGACTCTTGTTCTTCTGGCAGTAGCAGACTAAAATGATATGACAGACCCCTGCTGCTTCTTTTTCTGGGAAGCAGAATTTTCTGCCAAAATGTTAAATAGCTGTTCCCCACACTGTCTGAGCAGCCCATTGGTAGCGTGTGGTAATAAACAGCTTATGACTTTCTGAGTGTCCCAACCTATGGTAGAGAATAAATTTGGCTTTTGCCCAGGACAGAGATTTATTGTTGATAAGCAGGAGCCCACTTGTGGTTTCCTTTGTAAATGGCACTTTACATGAAGTAAAGTTCAAACAGGAATAATGATTTTATTAAATAGGCATCACAAGAGGGGGACCCGCGATACTCGCGGGGGGGGGAGAAGAGCCCCGTCTCCTCCACCCCCCACCCCTCTATCTCCCCGAGGCAGGGGCCTCTCTTCCCCGGCCGCCCTCCCTCCCTCCCCCCTCCCTCGGGGAGGAGGAGGAGGCGGCGGTGGCAGCGAGGCCTCTCCTCCCCGCCCGCCTGCCCTACCTACCCACCCACCCGGCCGGCCGGCCGGCCTGCCGGCTCCAGGGAGGAGGCGGCGGCGGCGGCGAGGCCGGTCCTCCCCCCCTGGCTCCAAGGCGGAGGCGGCGGAGAGGCCGGTCCTTTCCCCCCCCTTTGCCGGGCTTGGCAGCGGCGGCGGAGCCGGGC
>NW_015160226.1:702454-705937 GCF_001447785.1 Gekko japonicus | reverse complement strand
CCCTCCCTCCCTACCTCCCTCCCTACCTACCTACCCACCCCAGGCCGGCCCCGGGGAGGAGGCGGCGGCGGCGAGCCCTCTCTTCCCCGCCCTCCCCCCTCCCCTGCCGGCTCCGGGGAGGAGGAGGCGGCGGCGGCAGCGAGGCCTCTCCTCCCCGTCCGGCCGCCCCCCCTCCCCACCCACCCGGTGGCAGCATTCGCAGAACGTCTCCTGCGCACGCGCAGGAGACGCTCTTGCACTTTCGGGGGGATTTTAACATCCCCCCGAATTTTTTTTTAACTTTTTTATTTTTGTGCACATGTCAGGACTGGCCGACGTGTGCACAAACCTCCCCCGGCCCCCCAGCTGCCCCCTCCGTGCTGATTTAAGTATCCGCACGGAGGGGGCAACTTCAGCATTAGTATAAGGATTAGGTTAGGAATATGCATGGGATGAGAAAACTGAGGTAAATGTTGTTGTATTTACAAATTATGATATTTTGAACAGGAAACAAAGTATTGTTGACGTTTAGTTCCTTAAACACTCAGTTCTTAACAGTGAGAGGTTTGTTTGTCTCGGAGATTTCGTAACAGTAGCAATGTGTCTTAATAAAGATTCATATAACTTAGTTTCCTGGAGATTAGTACTTTATTCCTGTAGTTATTCATCCTCCCTGTGGGATTACAGCTTTCCCATGGACTACAGAGGAGTCCAAGAGTGTTTTCTTTTTCACCCAATCCAGGGATCAATCCAGTTTTGAACCCACTGAATAACTGAGAAGGAAATATTCTCCTTTTCCTAGAAGCAATATTCCCTTTTTTCTGTTTGGCTAGACTGGCAGCTTCAACCTACTGACCAATCCCTCCTGCCAGAACTGACCATCAGGTCTTGACACAGTGAAATAAATGGATTTCAGCTTGGCTGATGCTTAGACTAAAATTCTTATTGGGAACTTTTCCTCAGATGTGATGGTACACAGTAAGGGCAAGGAGTTGTGTCCCTTCACTTCACAATTGAACTTGTAACCCTATGACAAACACACTAACTCCACCTGTCTGGCTTCTGACATGCCAGAGACGAAACAAGGCAAAAAAAGACCCTTTTCCTCAGCACTCAGCTCTTCTTAAAGCTCTTTTCAGCTGGCACTGACCAATGGGGGGGTGCACGCAGGCAGCAGCCTGTCAATCAAGCTATGATTCACAGTATGACATTAACCCTTTAATCTCCCAGCTCTCTGAATTTGATGCACCTGCTTTTGGAGGTCAGTACGTCACACATGACTACCGTTTGGAAATGCTATCTAAAAGATTCAATTAATTCCATTACCATCACTTTTCTAGGATTTTTTTCTTTCTTTCTGTAGCTTTTATCAAATGGTCAATGCACTTAGTATGGTAGTAACCAAGTCCTCTGGTCCCATTCACATGATTCCATTGTTCCATATGGTTGCAATGGCACAGTGAGTACATGGTGAAGTACCATTTGCTGCTAAGTATTCCACTATGCATACTAAATTTCAGATAAGGGGCAGAAAGAGAGAATTCTTGCTTCTTAGCTTAGAAATCCACATTTCAAAATCCATACACTGATTTGTATAAATTTGCTCAATTTTGAATTTATGTGACGTTCTCTTTCAGTTCAAGGAGAGTCTTGGCAATATGAATGTAATTACTCCAGAGAGACTAGAGACAGAACAGTGAGATTTATATATCAGTGCTTGCCAAAAAGCAATATATTCTTTCAAAACTGGAAGTTCTCTAAGGGAACAGCTCATCCTAGAGATGTGCAAGTCTATGGGGGAAATTAAATAACAGTTATGCTTTCAGCATTATTATCTTAAGAAAGAGCTTACGGCTCTTTCAGAGCACAAATATATGCATTCCTTGATAGCACATGAACATGCATTTATTGAATGATTGATATGAAAATGAGATCAATGTCTTTATTTATTTATTAAGGGGAGATTCTTCTTCACTGATATATCTTGGCCTTGGTATAATTATGGATTATTAAAACAAAAACTTTTAAAAAATCTGTATGAATCCTAACACTAAAACTGAGCTCATAAAAAGGAGAATATGTAAAAAAGTTACTTTAATATAAACAGTAGTCATAGGAATATTGAAAAGATCATGGCTTAGATCGAGGGGGGTCCTTTTCCTTAAAGAAGGACTGCTTCAATGAGATGGATGCCTTCTTGAATAGAACTTTTGGTTATAACCCTATCTGTGAAGCTGGATATGTCTAGCAGGATTTCTGAGATTCATCCTTCTAATTGTAGTTTCCTTCTTGAACAGTCCTGAAATCAGTTTCTAAAATTAAAACACTTTTAGTAATGACCTCTAATAAAGTATTAAAAACTGCCACTGGGAAGCCCTGATACCTGCACAGAACCACAGGCACATACTCAAGCAACTCATTGTATCTCAGCCTATCATGACAGGTATTCAGAAAGAGGCATAAAGTAGTTCCAGGAGTGGTGAATACTTCACTTCTTCAAAACCACATATAACACACTTGCTAGATGTCTGTGGAGGTACTACTATCCATTTGATATGACAGCATCAATCCTAGCCCTAGGGGGTTTACTATTGAGATTTCCATCAATGTCACAATGGTCAAATGGCATCACTACCAGATATTTGCCAGAAGTGATGTTGTACCACTGGCAACATGTCATTCCCCCTGCTTACTTCCCCTGCCCCCCTTAATATTACCAAGAGCCACACTTAGATTATCAAGATTTGAGATGGTGGTGACCTGCTGACCGCATGCTGAACAGAGCAGGGGTACTCCTGAACTTTGTTGAGCCTGTGACTGTGGTAGGAATTTGAGAAGGGAGAATGAATGACACCATAAAGTGGCTGCCATTGATGATAGTGCCAATCACTTAGCATTTATATAATTCTTCCAGTGAACATAGTAATTCATCATACAATATCAAGCTAGAGGTCTGCCTTGCTTCCCTCTCCTTGCTGGGTGATCTTCTGCCCAGACTGCAGCTTCTCACTGACATTTTGTGTGAACAAAAAATAAACTGGGGGGGGGGGAGAGATGAGCTGAACATTCACATAGATGTGTCATATACATAGCATTATCCTGAGAAACTGCAAGCATCCCAAGTAATATCTTGGTTTGAACATAGTTGCTGAGCATTTCAAGGTAAGGTGACATTTCGAATCAATGATTCAGCAATGTTTTTTTAAAAAATAAAAATCCATATTATCCCTAGTAAAATAAATATTTTTCAGGTGAAATTATTTCTACTGAATTGTGAAAACATACTATGAATGATGCTGCGTTTACAGAATTTATACCCATATTGCCAGTATATATTGCTACACCAATGAAATGCCTTATTTTCTTTATTGCTCTTTTGTGTATAAATTGGAATGTCTACAGAATCACAGCTTTTTACATATTAAAACTAACAGGCTATTTTTCTTTTTTTGCTAAACTGCACTGTATAATACTCAGACATCTATATTTGTGAACCTATTGATT
>NW_015160226.1:685290-702397 GCF_001447785.1 Gekko japonicus | reverse complement strand
TGATACTCTCCAATTCATCTTCTCCTGTAAGTGGTCCCTCAAATCGTACAGAAAGGCCATCTGTTAATCAATAGCAGAAGATCACGTAGCACATCTGTTGCTTCCACTGAAGAAAATATGAAAATAAATTAAAATCAAACCTTAATGAATCAATATTATAATAGGAAAGTTTCAGATAAAGATGCTGCAGGAGTGTAGTACTAGAGGCACTTTGTTACTGGCATTTATCTGTTGTACCTAGGGCAGACAACCAGACCTGTGAAAACTAGAATATGTGAACATCGCAGCTGCCTCAAGCTGAAAAAGCACTCTGCTCCTATGGTCAGACATTACATCGAAATGGGACACTCCTATCATCAATTAAAATTCTGGATTATAGAGATTGTGAAAACTTCAGGCCAAGATATACACAGAATACTCCTCAGAAGAGAACTGTTCTGGATCAGCACTTTGAAAACATGGGCACCACATGGACTTAATGAGGAGATTGACTGGACTTGCTGTTTATAATTATCTGGACTTGTTTGTTGCATAAATTCTGTATGGGCTGTTTATAAATATTTGAATAATTGTCAGTACAAAACCCCTCTCTCATCTTTACTCCATGGTTACCCTTCCTTCTGCCCCTCCTTCTATGATGCATCTCTCCTGATTGACATGTACAGTAATTGGTGATTGCATCACCCTAGTAATGCTATATATGGTGGCCAGTATAGTAGCTTATACCAGAATTTGTACAGGATGGAGTGACATACATTCAACTCACACAAGTTTTTTTGAATGTATGTCAAATTTGTAATTGGAATTGTGACCACTGAGGAAGGCCCTTTGAGGGGCCGAAACGCGTTTGGTTCAGTTGCACAGTACTAACCCATCTATGTATGAATGTTGAGAAGTTTTGTTATGTCTGAATGGTAAATTTTTAATGAGTCTAAGTTTTAAAATGTGTACACCTGAATAAATTTTGCATTTTTATAATATTTAGAGTCAGCTTAAACCTTGTGGATCCATAGCAATTTATCTGTTTCAGACATCTCACATTTGCTTATTATCCTAGAATTTACTACAGGCAAATTGTCCATGGCATTGCAGAGATACAGATGTGAGACTGGGGACTCAAAGTCTTGATAATAAACTCTGCAGTTTTAAAGAAAAAAATCTCCTATATGTTGGGTTGTGGGGGCTAGGGATGCCAATTCCAGGTTGGAAAATTCCTGTCAGTTTCGGGGTGGAGCCTGGGCTGGGCACAATATCATGCCTTAGACGCCACACTCCAAAATGACCACCTCCCCCTTCCCGATAAACTTCAGGCCCCTGTGGGGTATGTGCTTGTATTGCAGTAAATATGTGTAGGTCCCCAAATTAAAATTACAACTCTATATGTAAACAGTCTTATTGAGTTTCTGTTGGAGAGATGGACGGATCTTCTGATTAACTTCTGAACTCAGCCTTGTAAATAAAATTACCTCTAACACTGCAAGTTGCATCATTCATGGCATCAAAAGGCAATTTGCTGCTCAACAATTTCAGTAACAGAAAGCAGCCTTCCAAAAATTAAAAAATCTCAAAGCTACAGCCCTGGAGAGAAATTTGCCCTGTTAGGGGGTTTATGCCTCACCTTTCTTTAAGTTCACCCACTATGGGGCAACAATTCATGTTTTGTTGCCAGTGTCCATTTGCCTATACATTAATTCTAATCACCAGTAAAACTGTTTTAAAGGCTGAAAAAACATTTCTCCGTGGGCAGTTAGTGCCAAATAATAAATTTCAATTTCAGACTTCCTGTTGTAGTTTTCCAGCAACCTGCTCTAAAATAAACATACAAATTATACGCACCAAAATTCTCTCTGTTCTGGTGCTTTATTGGTATAAGGGCCATAATCCAGCGCTCAGCACAATTTTGATGGGATTTAAATCTGCACAGCTGTGGCTTGGCTTGTGACAAAAACATACAAGACATCAGTCTCCTTCTTTGTCATTGGGATTACACATATGTAGATTACGTGATTACAGGAACATTTGGGGGGCTGCCCCCCTGACATTCCACCAGGGCCCCCAAATTTAATACCCTGGACAGGCCCCCTGACTTATTCCTCACATTCATCGCTGCTGCAAGCCTCATGCCGCCCTCCCCCCCCCCACTCTCTGTATCTCTTCTCAGCAATGGCAAGGAAAGCCCTGCTCTCCACTTCCACGCTGCTACTCTGTCATCTACTCGTCTTGCCTCTCACTTGGCCGGCAAAGCAAGAAAGCCCCACCTCCATTCCCACACTGTTGTTACTCCCTCGTCATGGGCAAAACAAACAAGCAAGACCCGGCTCCTTCCCATGTGCCTGCAGTGATCTCTCTCTTTTTGCAAGCAAGCCCCCTGTTAGACTCCCAGCAGAACGACTCCTAACACAGTCTTTCATTTGAAAGTTTATTGAAAAGATTTGGTTAACTGTAGAGGCAAATGTCTTTGTCAGGACTGGCAGTGCCAAGCCAAGGAATTGATAATAAAGATGGGGTCCCACATTCCATGTATACATCATCCACACCAGCATTACTACTGGTCATGAGAGATATACAACCTAACTAGCCATGCTCAAAGTCTTATCTCTCCCAAGGTCGGCTGTCATGTGAAAACCTGAGAACTTCCTGGGGGCTGCATGAAGAAGAGTTACAACTGGCACATCCTTACCTACAGACAATCACACTCACACTTACTCCCCCCCCTTAGGAATGTCATATCAGCGAGGGCAAAAGATAAGGGCATAGAGCAATACCAGATGTGCCTAACAAGCAGGGATACAAAAGCGAAACTAAGTGTTAACAGTACAAAGACAATAAATCCAGGGCCCAAGTCTGACCCCCCCACACAAATCCCAAGTCAGCAAGTCAAGCCCCACACAGGTAGGGTGAAGCTTACTTACCTGTTTTCTTTTGCATGGAGGGTGGGGGCTGGGAAGGAAGGGATGCCATACTCTATGTGGGACCTGGGGATTACTGTTTAAGAATCCCATTCCCAACAATATCTGTCTACTATCAGCATTGGGGGGGGGGGAGGGTTGCCAGTCTCCAGGGGATCCCAAGTCTGCAATTACAGTTTAAAAATCCCAGCAATGTTTTTGTTTTGTTTTGGATCAAGAGAAGGAGGGGGGAGAGGGATACCAGACTCCAGGTGGGACCCAGGGATACCCTCCCCTGAATTACTGTTTAAGAATCCCATCCCCAACAATAAACCTGAAACATTTTTGAGTGATCAATGCCTTGTCTTTATTATTTATTATTTTAAAGTATAAGTATAAACATAATGGGTGCCCCACAAGAAAAAAAAAGTTGCCCCACAAAATGAAAACTCCTGGCTAGGGGCCTGCGTGATTACTAAGCACTCCATAATTTACAGATGCCTATATGATGAGAATCTACTAAAATGACTGTGTATATGATAATGACAGTTCCTTGCTATGGTGCTTAATTTGCAAGGCCTAATTGTCAAACATAAGCCACTATTTGATGCTGAGGGCCTAACCACATAATATACTGCTTCAGGACCAGCTTTGGGTTGTGATGTGAGCTTAGAGTTCCATGTCTGGAGCTTCTATCCATTTTTTGACACTTAATTTTCAGGGCTTAATTCAGTTCATGGTTCCAATATGGAAACATACAGTGCTCCAAATGGAGGGAGAAAGCCCAGATAAGTAGAATTTCAGAAGTATCCCTACTTGTGAAGTATAGCTTAACATTCTTAAAAATATATACCAGGAAAGAGAACTTCAAAAGTGGTGGAACAGCTGAGAGTAGGGTTGCCAGGTCGTACCTTGGTCCCGGCTGGGGGCTCCAGCCCAGCTGGCCGGCGGTGAATTGGAGGGCCGGAAAGTGGGGAAAACCCACCCCCATCAGGGTGTTGGCAACAGTAGCTGGGAGTTGCTTGACCAAGGGACATCAATTTTGGACAGCACTAACTCTCATTGCTATGATACAGCTTGCAACAGTTCACATGTACACAGAGGACTCACTTTCATAAGTACTATCACTTTGTCTTTAAAATCAAATTTTGGTTCTTTTTCTGTCTCTACACAGACTTCAGTTTGCAAGATCTGAGCAAGGCTGTTGATGATCGGACTTTCTGGAGGTCATTGATTCATAGGGTCAAATAATCTCAAAACTGCAAACCCACACTAATTGACCTTCACATTTAAGTACATTACCTCTAAATCTAATCAGTTCCTAGGGCATCTAAGTACTTAACACTGCCAAGATTAAAGGCTCTGCATTCATGACTATTTTTGAATTAACAGTTGAGGTATAAACAGGCACTTCTTCATTCCAAACGATTTCGTGAATGTTATCTCTTCCAAACAGAGTATCTTTATTCACACCCCCTGATTTATTTCATTTTTGTTTTGAAATCAATCTGCAGAATGAGCCTTTGACTGGCTTTTCTCTGTCTTCATTCTTTTGTGTTTTTTACAGAAGCAAAACTGGATCTTTGCCGTCTCCTTCTACAGAATGCATGCTTGGAGTTTATTAAGTAGTAAGTGTTCCTGTACAAGAGACCTTTACTCAAAGGAAATCACAGTGTTTCTAAAATACTACTATTTTGTTGAATTTATACATATGGAACTATTGTGGATAGTGATGGGTGTTCCCATGTTAAATAAACTAATGCATTTTCAATGCCAAAATTTGAAGCAGTAACTGTAAAATGAATATAACTAATTCATGTGTTATTTGAAAAGCATATTTAAGTTATTCCTCTCATGAGAAACATCAAATTGTGGGTTAGAAACTGGTTAAATGTCAGAAGCAAAGAACAGGGGTAAATGAACAGTTCATGCAATTGAGGGAAGCAAGCAGTAGTGTTCTACAGGAAATATTATTGGGATTGATGCTATTTAAGCTGTGAATAAATGATCTGGAAATGGGAGCAGTGAGATGACCAAGATAACAGATCACGCCAAATTATTATGGATGGTAGGCACCAAAACAGATACGGAAGAGGCCCCAAAGGATCTCTTCAAATAGGTCAGGTGAGTGATAACATGGCAAATGAGGTTCAGTGTCAAAGTTTTAGGAAAGTGATGAATAATGTTGCAAAAAAACCCTTAACTTTGCATAAATGCTGCCGTGGTCTGAACTGGTGGTGAAAATGTCAACACAGTGTGAAGCAGTGGCAAAAAAGACAAACTCCATGACAGAGAGAATTGATATTACCCTGCAAAGTTCTATAGTATGGCTACATTTAGTATGCTATCTTTAGTTCAGACGGCCAGAATTGGTTGTTGCTACAAATAATAATAATAATATTTATTGCATTAGCAAGAAAGCCATAGCAACTGTACAGAATAAAAAAACACCAAAACAACAACAACAACAAAAACCAGCACACACTTAAAATTATCAAATTTGTATATAGGTCGACAGTTATCAGCAATAAACTAATTAAACTCAGGGAGATCTGTTTTCTTAATCACCGCAGCTAGAAAGGAAGCCACTATAGCCGTGGTTTGATTGTCAAGGAAGTTATCAGACAAAAGGACTGAAACTACCCAAGGAAGGAGAGGAAGCTTTTCTTTTCTCATAACGGGAATGATGTATCTCTCTCTTTCCTTATTCCACTTAGGACAGCAAAGCATTATATGATCCATAGTTTCTATCATCTCTTGTCCAGAATCGCAGACACGTTCCGCACACGGAAGTCCCAAGAAACGACCAGAGAGCACCTTAGAGGGGAAGGAGTTGAGTCTCGCCAAGGTGAATGCTCTGCGTTGTCTTGGAATCTTTAAAGTGTAGCAATATGATGGAATAGCCTCAGGGGGGGCAAGACCCAAGGATAGACCAGAGCAAGTACGTCGAGCTCTTTGGACGGTACTGCTGAAGTCAAGATCCTTTAGTTTGGATTTAATTTCTCTGAGCGGCTCATTTAACAATGAAGCTGTTATATCAATCCCCAAGGTTGTTAATTTCTGTGTAATTAGTTTTGAGCGACTGCTCTTGTAGGTGTCGCAGGGGATTAAATGTGAGAAACCCACTTTATTTGTGCTACCACCCTGGGCACCCTTCTTCACAAACAGTTTGAAAGCTGCAAGCCAGGCTCTCTTTTCCATTGATGGTTGGGCAAATTCAACCCTAAGTGCTGTTCCCGCTACACATCTCGGGACTGCCGCAATTTCCCTCAGAAAAGTGTGTAGGGGTGAGTCAAGGATGTCAGATACACCTTCAATCCACACCGCGCACCCATAAAGGATCTGCGGGGCAACCTTCGCATTGAAGATCTTAATGGCAGCTGGTATATGTTTAGCACCCTTGGAATAAAAGAATTTTTTAATCGCCTTAGTTGTGATATTTGCCGCTTTGAAGGCCGCCTGAATATGTGGTTTCCATGATAAGTTGTAATTAAAAATGATACCCAGGTAGTTGAAGGAGGGGACTGTTGCTACAAAAATATTGTAGTAGTGAAAAGGTACAGAAAGGGCAACCAGAATGATAAAGGCGCTAAAGCATCTTTCCTAGGAAGAAAAGCTAAGGGATTGAGTAGGAAACATGACAGAACAGTGGTTCTTAACCTTTAATCTATTATCACCCTCTTCAAGTGACGTCCCCCCATCTATTCATTTCTCACTCCCCAAATTGGTTCAGGATACTTACAAAAAACCTTACCCATGGGTAACAGATAGGGATGCCAGACCTGCACTGGCAAATGCCAGAAGATTTCGAGGGTGGTTTCTGGAGATGGTGGAGTTTCAGGGGGTGAGATGTCATATACTCTGGGACACTGTAGGAGTTTCCTAACACTCCATAGTAAAGACCACAGAGACTGGGGATATTCCTAGAGCATCACAGAGGATGTGATGTCACTTCCAGTGAAAGTTTGGATGGTTTGATGTCACTTCCAGGTGACTCTCTTTCTATGACCTTTACCATAGAGATTGAGGAAATTCCTAGATTGTGGAAACTGATGCTATTCTCCCCCATTTTTCTCCCTCAAATCATTGAGAGTGGGTCTGCAGGCCAATGGCAAGCCTAGTAATGAAAATGAAGTAAAAAGAAACACAAAACTAAGTATTTTCCCCGCAGAAATAATACCCTCTCTTTCTAGTAGGGTTGCCAAATTTCCACTGAGGAGAGAGAATCTCCTCCCGATGACCTTTTTTGTCACCACTCAGTTGGGTGGTGGGAGAAAATGGAAGGAAATGGGGAGGCAGTAGCCAGCATCCCAGTGCACTGATATCAGTTCCAGTGAAACATCACCAGCAAAACAATGGTACACAGTCAAAACAATGGTTAAACCGTGGATTTTTGGCTGAATGCTAGTGTGTCACCAGCAATGTCATCATGTCACTGGCAAGCTTTCCCCAACAGTGAGTTTCCAGCCGGTTGCCAGTTTTGTGCTGGCAACCTTATTTTCTCGTGCACGTCTGTAAAATATTCACAGCTCTGAATACAGTGTCTGAGGAAAGGGGAGATAAAGTATAAACAGGGAATGCTTGACAGAGGTTATGTGGAATGGTGTCACTAAGCACAACATTAACCACAGCTACAGAAATAGGACCATACATACACCATGTTGTGCTGCTTAACATTACTTAAATGTTACTATTAACCAACAAAAAGGCTCAAGCTCAGAGACAATGTGTGGATGCACAGTCTAAAATGTCATGGAGCAGATCAATCAGATCCTCTGGATACTGGCACTGCTATTTATCTGTCACACAGCCATGCATGAAACACTTGGTTCAGAAGAGTTTGTACCATAAATGCCAGGACATCAAAGAATATAGGTTTGTCTGGCATTCCTTAATTCACACAAATCATTCTAATGTGTCTATTTAGTCTAAGTGCATAATTTCTCCCCTGAAGTCCACAAAATTAATTCATTCAAATGGTCTAACAAGAACAATCCCTTATATTAGCAATCTGATCCTGCAGGCCCTATTCCGGCAAGCAAATCACTGTTACAAATACAATTTTGTTCCAACAGCCTGGACTTTCTATTACAGTGGAATTCATGTTAAATCTATGGATCACATCTGTGTGTCAGTACCTTCTTTCAACCTGGAAAAATGCTAATTCACTCAGAAACTAATATTGTTTACTTTTCAAGCAGCCGTTATCAGAGTGTTTCTTAACCAATAAAGGTAATTAAGAATCATGAATATGCAGGATGCATAGACATTATATTTGCTAATAAATACTATCAAGATTCCTCTCTATCCAAGATAGGAAACTGTTAGCAGTTGATTTAAGGTCTGCATCACAGAATTTAATAGGATTAACCTCTTGTCCTATATAATGAAAGCACACTTCAGAGTAAGACAACAGACAGATTTAGCTCTCTCTAATGCTCAACCATGAAATCTGGTATCAATCCAGTAGCCAAAGAAGAATAACCACCACTGAAGCAGCAAGCCACCTCTTCCCAGACTTGACATAATAGCCTAGAATTATAGAGTTGGAAGGTATTTCCAAAGCCATCTAGTCCAACCCCCTGCACAATGCAGGAAATTCACAAATATCTTTGCCCTACACCCCCAGTGACCACTGTTCCATGCCCAGAAGATGACAAAAAACCTCCAGGATCCCCAGCCAAACTGGCCTGGAGACAAATTGCTTCCGGACACCAAAGTGGCGATCAGCATTTCCCTGGACATGTAAGAAAGGGCCACAAGAACTAAGCACTGGTGTAATCCTTCCTGTCCTCCCTCTCATGATCTGCCTACATTCACAGAAACAACTCTGTACCATCCTCTATATGACTGCCCTTCAAGTACTTGAAGATGGTTATCATATCAACTTCCGGTTTCAGTGTTTTCTCACTCGGACACGTCCCATCTAACTCTGATGGAGACGCGCCAAGACTTGGCTGATGGGAAGGGTCTGAGATGGTCCCAGACCCTCCCGGGGTCTTCATAGGAGACCCCCAGCCTGGGGAGCTGAAGAGAGCCTCTTCCAAGGTGATGGCCAAGGAATTGAGGCTCAACTTTTCCCTGTTAGGTCCCATCGCCAAAGAGCCAATATGGCAACTAGAGATGAGTGCCAGAGCAAGCGGACATAATTGAAAGTTTAAAAATGCTTCTAACAGATGCCTAAGGCTCCAAAACGTGAGTTAAGCAACATTAAAGTGTTACAAAGCGAACATGAGCCTTGGTAGAAATTAGAAGCACCTACAAACAAAGCGTGGGTCAAGGGGAAACTCAAGACTCCCCCTCCCTCCCAGCAAAACCCGAAAAGTGGTTTTAAATTGAGAATAATAGACTTTAAGCTAATCTAAAGAAAATCATAACGAAGTCAGAAACTGCATGCTAGTATAAAGCCAACAAAACTCGTTGAACTTTTATCTTGTTTTGAAAAACTTCTTGTTGATATTATGGCAGGGAGAGGGCGGGAAACGATGTCAGAGAAAAAAAACACTCCCCGGAAATAACCAACCAACAACTCCCTCCCGGAACCAGGAAGTAAATACAGACTTTTCTACATTGCTAGCAAATGTACTGCACCCTCTAATGGAGCAGATGACTAATCTCAACACTAAATTGGACACTGTCCAGAAACAACTGACTCAAATGGATAAAAGAACCTCAGCTACAGAGAAAACAATAAAAATGACAGAAAAAAAGACTGAGAGTATTAACAAAAGAATGGATAAAGAAAGATCTTCTGATAAAACACAACTAATACAGCTCCAGCTGGAAAGATCCACATATGTTTTACGTTTCCAGGGGATCCCTGAAGAAAAAAATGAGAATTTAAAGGAACTTATAGCGGATGCCCTTGTACCACTGATGGATTACAAATTAGAAGAACCACTGAACAAGATGGCCTACAGGATTTATCCAGACTTTATAAAGAAAAACAAACTACCAGGAGAAATTTATTTGAAATTCATGAAACGATCTACCAGGGATCTGGTGCTAAAATCCACGATGGAGAAGGCTTTAAAAATTAAAAACGAAGATGTAAAAATTCTGAAAGATATCCCCTTTGAAGTGAGGAAGAAAAGGAGACTTTGGTCCCTGCCACACGGCAGGGAATTAGGTGCTAGTACCGCGGCTAAAGTGAGCCGCGGCAAAGTTGGGACGGCGCGGCGGGATCTCACAGATCCCCCGAGCCGCGTCGCAACGCTCCCCGGCACGATCAGATGCCGGGGAGAACGCAGCGGTGGGAAGGGGAGCCTGGCGAACTGCGCATGCTCACACATGCGCAGTTCGGCCAGGAGCCGGGGATGCGCCGGCGCAAGGACGCGCCGGCGATCCCACGGCCAGCGTTGCTGCGGCCCTTCGGAAAGAACCACCTCGGGAGGTGGTTCTTTTTCGCCGCGGAGCAACGCTGGAAGGGACGGAACCGGGACGGATCCGGCACGCTCCCCAGATGTTGAGGTGGGATCGTGCCGGTTTGCTCCGCCCCTGTTCCGTCCCGCTTCTGGACCAAATGGGCTCGTATGAACAGGGCCTTTATAAGGAATTTACTCTCTTTCTACAAAAAAGGGAATACCCTACAGATGGATATTCCCTGAATGACTGAGTTTCAATTATGAGGACAAAAAAATTAAGATTGATTCTGTTCCAAAAGCAAATAAGTTCATGGCCCAATTTTCAAAGCCAATTCAAAATAAAGAAGAAAAGAAGATGAAACTTTCTGCAGAGGAGGAGGAAGAAGAAGATGAAGAATCCTACTCACAGGATTCAACAAGCTCTAGTTCTAAATCTTCAGAGACTTCGGAATCTGAAAAAGGAGCAGCCACTCCCAAACCTCGGACAAGGAAGAAACACAAGAAGAAAAGACTCTGAAACTAAGATAGATGTCTATGCAGTTTTTGTTAAAATGATATCTAAAGCTAATTTTTATTCTTAAACTTTTATTTGTAATATTATCTTTATATTAGTAGGTGATATAGTTAAATATTCATGTAATCCAGATCGTGTCACCTGTTAGCTCCACTCCCCCACTTCCCAGTAGAATTGTAGTTTATTAGTGTTCCATTCCCCCACGTCAGTAGTATGAATGTTATAGTCATAGAAAAACAATAAAATCTTTATTTAAAAAAAAGATGGTTAACATATCACCTCTCAGTCGTCTACTCTCCAGGTTAAACATACCCAGCTTCTTCAACCTTTCCTCATAGGACTTGGTCTCCACACCCCTCATGATCTTTGTTGCCCTCCTCTGGGCATGTTCCAGCTTGTCTATATTTTTCTTAAACTGTGGTGCCCAAAACTGAACACAATACTCTATGTAAGGTCTAACCAGAGAAGAGTAAAGCAATACCATCACTTCACATGATCTGGACACAATACTTTTTTAATACAGCCCAAAACTGTTGTTACACACTGGAACAGAAATTCCCATCTATATTGCATGCCACTTTCACTTTGATTGAGTGTTGCATTTTATGGCAGTGTCCAGACTGCATGCTGCTTTCACTTTGTTTGATCTCTGGTTTTATTGTGGCTGTCTGCATAGATTTATGGTTGTTTTATGGCGATTGGGGGGGGGGTGACTCTGCAGTCAGTACAGTGTTGGCCCGGGGTAGTTGAATGTGGTTTTGAACTGCATCTTTTTCTGTTCCAGTGTGGGTTTGGTAAAACAACTGATCAAATGCTAAATGCAGATTGGGCCTAAGAAACTTCCACCCATCTTGAACTCCCTTCTCCTTAAGTGCTTCTGACTATGGGATTTTACCCAGGATAATTTTAAGTTTGTCAAAATTTCCTTTCCTGAAGTCCAACCTATATGTCTGACTATGCACAACTTTTCCCTTCCCAAAGACTGTAAATTCCAAAACTACATGGTCATTACTACCCAGGCTGCCCACTACTTTCACCAGGTCAACCAGTTCTTACCTGTTGGTGAGAATCAAGTCCAAGATAACAGATCCCCCCTTTTCCCCTTTCCACTTTCTAGAAAATGAAATTGTCAGCAAGACAAGTCAGGAATTTATTTGACCTTTCACGTTTAGAGAGTTGGACTTCCAACAGATATCCGGGTAATTGAAATCTCCCACGACCACTGTGGCCTCTTATATCTCAGCCATATCTTTGTGTAAGGAACATTAATTCCAAAGAAACAATTTCTGAATCTTTATCCATAGCTGAAGCATCACAAAGCTAAGGAAAAACTGAGCCAAGGATTGCAGCCAACAGGAAAAACAGGCTCACATCCTAATTATATCACAGAGGAAGAAAATGATATTAAAGGATGATCCTGGAAACTCATCAGATTGATCCGTATTATCATCAGACAATGAAACAGACTCTTGGAATAAAATTATACTTCCCACATTAATGAAGATGCATATGGTTTCTGCATGGAAATCTGGTTTCATTGTATCTTTTCCTCCACTCCTGCTCTAATAGCTGCATCACTAGGACTGAAGGGCACATGAAAGCCTAATTATATGACAGTAATGCAATCATACTTGTTTAAATGCTTATCAATAAGTCTCCTTTTGGAAAGGAAATAACTAGTTGAGGGGGGAAAGCAAACACTGAAATAGGCACTTGAGAGAAGATTACTCCTTACACTAATGAAGGTACATGCAGTTACAGTCCAGAAACGTCTGTTTATGTGCCTGTTCTGTCAGATCTTATAGCTTCCTTTCCAGGACATAAGGACTAATGAATGCACAAAGATGTTATTAATGGGTTGGTGCTTATTTACCGTAAATATTTCAAAGAAAGCATTTCAGAAGAAAATACTAGCCTTTTCAGGTACATCACTTTGGATAGAAAGGAATAACAGAGAAAAATAGAAGGACACAGGGCAGAGATGTGTCATTATTTTCTGGTTGGTAGCAATGAACCTGGCAACAAAGTGATAGAGGACTTCAGGCTTTCCTTGAACTAAACTCATGACCGTACAGTGAAATCCAGTCAGTTAATGAATTAATAGATATTAAAGGGAAAACCAGGGGCGAAATGTTAATATCTATTTTCAGTGGTCTTTTCGTAGAAAAAAAGCTGCAGGAGCTCATTAGCATATGGTATGCTAGCATATGCCATGCCCCCTGAAATCACCGGGAGTGATGTCAGAAGGGGAAGCAAAGGGGGGAGGCATCTTCAAAAGCCTCCCCTTCCCTTCTCCAGCTGACCTGCCCAAGGGGGGGGAAGCAAAGAGAGAAGGGGTTTAAAGTTTAAACCCCTTCTTACTAGAGTTGGGCCACAGAAGGAGGAAAGAGGGAAGGAAAGAGAGAGAGTAGAGAGAAGGAAAGAAGGAAGGAAAGAGGGAAAGAAAGAGAAGGAAAGAAGGAAGAGGGGATAAAAAGAGAGAAGGAAAGAGGGAAAGAAAGAGAGAAGGGAAGAAGGAGGGAATGAGAGAAAGGAGGAAAAAAGAGAAGAAGGTGGGAAAGAAAGAGAGAGAGAGAGAGAAGGAAAGAAGGAGGGAAAAGGAAAAGGAGAGAAGGAAAGGAGGGAATGAAAGAAAGAGAGAAGGAAAGGAGGAAAAGAGAGGAAGAAAGGAAACATGGTAAAGAGATGGAGGGAGGGAGGGAGGCTCTCCCACCACCCCATCAAGCCCCCGCCACCCCCATGGCTGGCCTATCTTAGCAGGGCTTGCAGCTTCTGGGGTGGTGGGCCAGGGGTTCTTCTAAATATGCCAGGCCCCGATCTCAAGCCACCCAATGTAGCTCTTGACCAGCGGCCTGGCATATTTAGAAGAACCCCTGGCCCACCACCCCAGAAGCTGCAAGCCCTGCTAAGATAGGCCAGGCCAGATTGTTCTAAGGAAGATCACCCATTCCCAGCCTTGAGACACAAAGGCCTGAAAGCCGTTCTTGGAGGATCCTTTAATTCCCTTGTAACAATGCCCAGGTCCTCACCATTTTCAGCTTCCTGATCATGCTACCCTGCCTAAACAAAAAGTGACCAACCTATTTAACCAACAAATTCCCCAAAGCCACAGACCTCAGTGCAAGGTAGGCAAAAACATATTTTTGCTTTCCCTGAGTACAAAAAAAGCTAAATTAAGGGTACTAAATGGTAGCGTATTGCATGGTCTAGAGAGTGGACTCTGTCACTGGAAAGTCAAATAAATTATTGTAGACCTTTTAGACAATCTGTGAACCTCTGAATACAACTACACATAAGATTTCACCAGTTCCTTATGCTTGCACAAGACATTCTCATAATGGCCTAAGAGATGTATTTATTTACATACATACACTCGGTGGGGTTCTATTGCACACTGTAGTGTCCTGCAATGCAGACAGAATTACTGCCAGTAAATGAAATGAGGAATGGATAACAAAAATGGGGGGGGGGGTGTTTTCCATTTCCAGAAAGAGTCCCTCTCTGCCCTCTTTTAGACAGAAATATGACTTTTCCTGAATATAAGGTGAAATAACTACCATTTTGATTTATTGACTTTGGAATCAGAAGATTTGCAAAAAAGCAGGAAGCCAGAGAAGATGAAATAGTTTAACTGCAAACCCAGTGTCATAGTCATAGTTTGTTTTGACACCAAGTCAGCAAATCAGTAACATTATACATAACCAATATAAACAATTTGTTAAAATATAAAAACCATGGAAGTGGAGTTTGCCGACACTGGGGAAAGTCCATTCTTTATGTGTGCCAGTGCTTCCACTCCACTTTCCCCAGTGTCTGAACACCCCTGTCGACAGATGCCAGATGGGAAGTATGAATGGACACTTCCATCACAGTCATGGTTCCCCCCACCCAATTTGGTAGGGATGTGTGCATAAGCACATATGAGCATAAGTTACCCCCATTGCCAGCAAGGGCCATGCTCTGTGGTTGAGGCACTGATAATGTGAATGCTTCAATGTGGGACCAGCATGCAGAGAAGCCAGCCACAGAGGAGCTGTCTAGTCATCCCTTCCCATGACTATTTAAACAGCTGCAAATAGAGGCACCGCCAGATTGCGCCAAGCCTGCAGTCTAACTCTATTCCTAGGTCTTGGTATTTTGTGATCTTCTTCTGTTCTTTCTTTTCTAGTCTGCTGTCTCCTTTGATTGTAATGTCAATTATTCAAGCCCTATTTCTCTCTTGTTCCCTACAATTTTGATATCAGGGAGTTATGCTCCAGGTGTTTACCTGTTTGTAATCAGAAACTTGTCTGGTTTGTGCTCCCAGGAATTTCTGGCTGACAGTAGGCCACACTTCTTGCAAAAATTCCAGTGCGACATAGCTGCAACCCTATTATGACATTCTTTATAATCACTTTGAGCAATTTTACTGCAGGCACTGACTATTATTATTATAATTGTTGTTGTTGTATTTGTTAGTATTATTGATGAGCTAAACATATTTTACAATTATTAAGGTATTAGGGTTGATCAATTTGGCTAGCTTGTAAGAACATTCAGGGCTCCTTTTTTGCAGGAATATCTCACTTGGGAATGTCTCTCCACTCCAACTTCATTATTAATTTCATAAGATGAGGTAAAGGTGTATAGAAACTCATGTAGGGTTTTACTTTAAGGCAAATAAGTCAACAGGATGCTGTCTGGATCCCTTTCAACCTAACCTGTCTAACCAATTTGGTTTTCCTTGCTTTTTGTTTGTGTGTTGGATAGTTGGAAACAAACATTCCTGATCTTATTCTGAAGATAGGTCAGTTCCAGGAATGAAAGCATTATCCCTAGCAGCTGGTGTAACACAGTACTATTATAATGCAATTAGGCTGACTAGGGACCAGCTACTAAGTAACAAAAATTAAAAGATGCAGACTTTATATTACTTCAGTAACAGGTTTATTCTAAGTACTTTAGAGCTCAACTATGTTGCATCCCTTCACATAAGCAAAGATGGAGGAGATTTTACTAAGAATATAGGATTATAACAAACGCAGAAAAAAGTACCCTTCTAGTTATCCCCATTCTGCTGAATAGCACATGTGGGATTTCAACAGTATTCATGAAAATTAGAGTCTACATTTATTTGTCTGAATAAAATAACTGACTAATTCTTCTGCTAAACAAAGAAGCAAGGCTAGAATTTTAACAGATTCCTTTAGCCCTCATATTTTATCCAGACCCAGAGCAGGTGGGTATTAGAATGACAAAGAAGGCTGAAGTAAAGGGCCAACTTTTGCCTTTTCACAAGGCAAATATCAACTGACGGAATGTACATGGGGAGCAAATTTGTTTCACCAGCCCCCACCTCAAATCTGTATGCTTTCAGAAGGCTGTATAATCAAAACCTACACAGGTAAAAAAATTGTGCATTCAATCAAGATGTGTATAAAAAGACGAGAACCAGCTCTGATTATGTGGTCCAAGGACCATACATTAATTGGAGATGAGGCCTGCTATCCCAATCCTACTCTCTACTCTCATGTTCACTCATGGACATCTGACTTGAGAAAAGGACTAAACTCTCCTCTGGATCTGTTTTGAGCAACTAAACACAGTACAGAGGAAATTATACCTACATAGAGCAGTTTTAGATAACAGCCTCATATTACATGCCATCTTACTCTTCTGAACAATTTGGAAGCAGCAGTACTATGCAAGACTATTCTGCCTACAGGTTCTCTGTGGCATTCATGAATATATTCTGGCTTGCTACAACATATTACGAAATGGGGAGGGGGGTCAGTGACTTAGTTTACTGGGGGGAGGAAGCTCCAATCTTAAGGTTCTTTTCATCCCCCCCCTATGAGTTGATACATAGTTAAATTATTTAGTCATGACTGTGGCAGAAAATGGGCGACGTCCAAGAAAACAGGAAGCAATTAATCAGATTTAAAGGAAAAGAAAAGAGGACATTTTTTGTACAGTAACAGTAAGCCTCGATGGTGTTTTGACCATCTACATAGGACAGCCTGTTACTGTAATTGAGTTAGAAAAAAATATCACCACAAATTAGGTCTTTTGAAGGATGGAAAAGCAATTCAGGAGATACCAGAATACAGGTTGACCCCAATGTTATCTGCATGGTTGCTAAAAATGGAGTGAACAAAACTACAGATTAAACAGCTCACATGGTACCAGCCTTGGCCACAAGTGCTTCATCAAACAGCCCAGCACTAAATCTCATTGCTGGACAAGGATGGAGAATGCAGCAGCACTCAAAAGACTATCTAAATCACCTATACGTTCAAATA
Organism: Gekko japonicus; assembly: GCF_001447785.1. Classification (NCBI taxonomy): domain Eukaryota; kingdom Metazoa; phylum Chordata; class Lepidosauria; order Squamata; family Gekkonidae; genus Gekko; species Gekko japonicus. Next base: position 685,350 of record NW_015160226.1, on the reverse strand, counting down.
TCCCAAACATCAGGAATTTAATTTATAGTTACAGCTCTTGCTACATTTACTGGTCTACAG
>NW_015160226.1:667271-685238 GCF_001447785.1 Gekko japonicus | reverse complement strand
TAGTCAATAGAGATCAATCCATTCTCAGCAATTGTGGCAAAGAACACGAGCTAGTTTCCCTGAATATATCAATGTAAGGTTGATCAAGGAAGAATTTGATCAACTCTAATTGTGGCCCAGCAACTCGATAGAGTTCAGAGTTCTGCATTTGCACTGTGTATTTTCGTTTATCCTGCACTGGCTGCTTATATATGTGGGTTATGGCACTTTATGTGTTATAAGAAATATCCACACTTCTGTCTTTGGCAGATGGCTTCCATATGATATACTTGTTGAAGTGAACAATTCAGCATGCCTGGACATTGGGGGGGGGGCTGTGCACTACATCACTCTAAGTGTATATAGTGTTATCTCATTGAATGGGATGCCTCTCTTTGGCTGCGGTCACACACACTAAATAATCCACTTTCAATCCATCTTCAGTGCACTTTCCATCTGGATTTTTACTGTGTGAACTGGCAAAATCCAGTTGGAAAGTGCACTGAAAGTGGATTGAAAATGGATCATTTAGTGTGTGTGAGACCACAGCCTTAGTCTTAACCTGGGAGCTGCCCTCTGACCCTTCCTCTGTCTCTCGCTTTCTCCTCTCACTCTCTACATTTGGTCTTCCATGGAGACACACGTCTCTGCAGGTCTCTCCTGTAGATATAATGCCCTCATACTCCCACACACATGATGTGGGACAAGCTGGCCTTTTTCGATAGGGAAAGTACTCTTTAGATAGGTTTCTCTCTCTTCTTTTGAGTGCAACCTGAATGTGAACTGGATCTATTTGAATACATTTTATTGCAATATATTTCTTGGTAGATGTATTTACCGCACTCAGTATCACACTTCTATGACTAGACAAACTCTGTTATATTAACCAAATATCCCAATAAAACTATCCTGCCAAACATCTCTCTCTCTCTCTCTCTCTCTCTCTCTCTCTCTCTCTCTCTCTCTCTCTCTCTCTCAATCCTACCTCTGATAATGCTAGCAACTATGTATGTTATTAAGAAGTCAATTGAGATCATGAAAAATTGTAGTATAAGCATATCAGAGTCTCTGTGAAGAGGCACAAAATTTTATATAGCCTATTATACCATGTACCCTGACCTGGATGGCCCAGGCTAGCCCAATCTCACCAGATCTCAGAAGCTAAACAGGTTCAGACCTGGTTACTATTTGGATGGGAGACATCAAGCAATTCCAGGGTCGCTATGCAGTGGCCGGCAATGGCAAACCCCCTCTGAACATCTATTGCCTTGAAAAGCCTACAGGGTCACCATAAATTGGTTACAAATACAAATACAATACCTTTATTGGCATAAAACATAAATTGGTTGCAACTTGAAAAGATACCATGTAATTGTACAGTATAATGGACTATAGAGGCTACAGTGCTGGGTTTGGATGAAGGAAATGGAAATTCAGAACCTGTTATCCCTGCAGCCCATTGTATGACACTCTTGTTCTGGTCCAGCCAATGTCACAGGTTACTTGCAAGGCCAAATGCATCTTCGAGACCCCAGCGTACAGTTAAGACATTCTCTATATATAATTCCCTTATGTATTGGACATTTCCAACTCTCCCATTGGCTGTGCAGTGCACTCCATCAGCCATTGGCTTGTCAAACACCCCTCAAGAGTACTTGCATGCCATTGGCTGGGTGTTGGTTCCACTCCACTCCCCTGCCCACTGCCAGCCTGGACATTCTTCACTCACAGAATTAACTATCAAAATGGCAGTCTCTCCTGATGAAGACACTTCTCTTGCTTGGCTCTTGTGGGACTAACTTTTTCCTCAGTGGCAGTTGCTAGGCAACCAAGCTTGGTTCTGCCAGTAAAAAAGACAAAGGAAGAAAGCCCTTTCCAGGCCTTTGTGAGGAACTCAATGGGGTAAGTCCTGACTAGGGTTGCAAACTCCAGGTTGGGAAATTCCTGTGGTGGAGTCTAAGGAAGCCAGAGTTTAGGGAGGGGGGAGGCTTCAGCAGAAAAGAATGCCATAGAGCCCACCCTCCAAAGTAGTTATTGTCTCCAGGGGGGAAGAGATCTGTTGTCTGGAGTTCAGTTGTGATACCCGGCGATCTTCAGGCTCCACCTGGAGGTTGGCTACCCTAGTTGTAGCAGTTAGTTCTTCAGAGCAGGGTCTGCTAGACCCAGGTTCTTGCTATGGAAGTAGAGTGGGTGATTTTGGACCAGTCACAGACTTTCAGCCTAACCTACCTCACAGGGTTGTTGTGCAGATCAAAAGGGGAATAGGGAAATGATGTAGGCAGCTTTGGACTCCACTATGGAGAAAGACTGTGCTTTTCCTTATGGGGAATCATTGCTGCCAATGCTCCAGGTGAGGGCTGGAAATCACTCAGAATTAAAACTGCTCTCCAGATGGTAGCAATCAGAAGCAGATAACAGTAGGCTGATGGTTGGCTGGGAAGAAGATAGGGTTGCCAACTCCAGGTTGGGAAATTCCTGGATAATCAAGGAGTGGAACCTGGAGAGGGTGGGGTTTGTGGAGGAGTGGGGGCTCAGGCAGGTACAATGCCATAGACTCCATCCTCCAAACCAGCCATTTCCTCCTGGGAAGCCATTGTTGCCAATCTCCAGGTGAGGGCTGGAGATCACTTAGAATTACAACTGCTGTCCAGATGGCAGATATCAGTTCCCCTGGACAAAATGGTGGTCTCTGTGTCATTATACCCTGCTGAAGTGCCCCCCCCAAGACAGCCAGTGTGATTTAGCAGTTAGCACTTCAGAGTATGGTCTTCTAGATCTAGGTTCTTCCTGTGGAAGCTGATTGGGTGATTTCAGACCACTCACAGACTTTCAGCCTAACCTACTTGAAAGCATTGTTGTGCAGATCAATTTATTTATTTATAGCTTCAATTTCTAGACCGCCCTGACCCCAGAGGGTCTGTGGGTGGTTTACAGGGTTTCAATGTTACTACCCTAACTACGGCCACATAGTGAGGGGGAGGGGCTACCTACCGGCACCCTGGTGGTGGGCATTGTTGTTTCTCTGGCTCGGCACTTTTTCTTTGTGAGGTCTTCTTATGAGGTCTTCGGGTCGGCACTACCATCTGGTGTTCAAGACGGATCATGGTGGCTTCTTTTTTCCGGCGGTCCGTTCTTAAGGTGCAGTCCCATGTCTGCTCCGGCGTCAGCTATGTCCACGTTTGGCTCCACTGCGCCTGCGCTTCCACGATGCCGTGCCTTCCGGTTCCACCTCCATTGTCATCGTCCGACTCAACCGATTGATGTTGTACTTGGCTACCAGGATGCGCTCCGTCGACCTCGCAACGCCGCCAATGCTCTGCCTCCGATGTTCTGCTGATGTTCTTTGTTGGCGATGCCTCCACCACACGCCTCACACGGAGGAGGGTGCCCCCTGCCCCTCTAAGGGCAGGTACCCATTTGTCTACTCGCTATATGTTTTTAACTACTTTCGAGCCGCTGGGTAGGCGGAAGCTGGGACTAGAGCCGTGAGCTCACCCCGGCTGCGTTGGGTCTCGAAAAGCCATAATGGCTGTTCATAGTTGTTAAGGCAGGTGTTTTACTGCCTGCGCCACCGCAGGGAAAGACAAGAATGATGTGAGCTGCTTTGGTCCCCACTGCGGGGGGACTTTCCCTAGGCAGAGGCTGCAGGAGGGGGGAGGAGATGGAAAGTCAGAGGGGCAGAGTGACGGTATGTTGATGGTTGACTGGGAAGGAAATAGGGTTGTCACCTCTGGATTGGGAAATTCCTGATGATTTCAGGGGTGGATTCTAGAGAGGGTGTGGTTTGAGGAGGGGTCGGTACTCAGACAGGTACAATGCCATAGACTCCACCCTCCAAACCAGCCATTTCCTCCTGGGGAACTATTGCTGCCATTCTCCAGGTGAAGGCTGGAGATCACTCAGAATTAAAATGGCTCTCCCAACGACAGAGATCAGTTCCCCTGGAGAAAATGGCTGCTTTGCAGGGTGGACTCTGAGTCATTATACCCTGCTGAGGTCGCTTCCCCTCCTGCTTGGGTCCCCACTGAGGAGGAGGAAGACTGTACTTTTCCTAGGTAGAGGCTCCGGGGGCGGGGAGATGGAAAGCTGAAGTCAGAGAGGTAGATAATAGTATGTTGATGGTTGGCTGGGAAGGAGATAGGGTTGCTACCTCCAAGACAGGTACAATGCCATAGACGCTACCCTCCAAACCAGCAATTTCCTCATGGGGAACCATTGTTGCCAATATCCAGGGGAGGAATGGAGATCACTCAGAATTACAACTGCTCTGGAGAAAACAGTAAGCTCTGTGTCATTATACTCTAGTGAGGTCACAACAGCAAATGTATGCTGAGTGCCCAAGGCCAGGGCACTCACCCAGAGCCTCTTTCTACAGTACGTTGTATTTATTTCCACAATGGGCCTTATTCCTAATATCAAAATAATTCTGAGCAATGAAATTACAATGAATCTTTAGTTAGCGTTTGCATTTTTAATTTATGGGGTCATATATTTGTAGTATCATTAAGAAGTCCTCACAGGATGTGTTTTCTCCACTTTAATAATAACTTAAAAAGCCATCTTTAACCTACAATTGTTTTATTCTTGCTGACTGAGTAGTAGTCCTAATTGAGAGAGCAACAGATACCTACTAAGGAATCTGCAGTTTTTACAGAACATAGAAGCTTCTCTCAGTCTGATGTAACACAGGCAAGACAATAACAGGAGAAAGGGAACTCTTCAGGAACTGCTGCAGAACCCTCTTCCTTGTTCTGCCTTAAGCCATGACATCACTAATCACTTATTAAATGCAGGTAACAAGGGGACTATCCAAGCTCACATGCCTGTTTTCTCCTAATATCTCACCAGAGAGTTCATCAATATGGGTCTGGTATAGAACTGTTGTGGAGAACATGTTCCCCAAACAGCTGCCCTTCACAGGTTGATTGCTGGAAGCAGGAATTTTTCTGCTCACCTGCATGTGGATTGGCATGCAGAAAGAAACCTGTCCTAGGCAGATGACGAGAAAGAATATTCCTGTTCATTTAGAAAGATGGGGATGATTTCAACATTTGGAATCATTTTTTTTCTCATTGAAGCACTGTGGTTTTAAAAACTGTGCCACTCACATTCCTTATTTATACCAGAAACAGTGATGTTAAAATGTGGTTTATTTTCTAAGAAACAAGGGTTTAGATGGCCTCCTGTAGTGGTTTAATAATGCAATGATGATCTCAACTACTGTTAGATGGTGCCAAATCCATCCAATATATCTTAAAATGAACATCCACTAGACATTGTCTAAAGCCAGATGGTGGCAAATTGGTATTTTAGAGTGGTTTCATAAGTACAGTAAGGTTTTTATAGTTATTATATTCCAAGATGTAGGGTAAATGCAGAATACCAATGTAATTTTACTTCACCATAGCAAGGGTTTTTAAAAATACCCCTGAACAGCACACAGTGTTTGACATTCATGATCTGTTTATTTCACAACATTACCTGTCCTTCACTTTATTTTCTTTCAGACAGTTTAACTTAAAAAGTCTCTTTAGCAGCAGAAACTGCCTCAGTAATAACAGCAAGCAAATTTCCAGCTGTACATTTAAGAAAGAATTGCCCTCTTTTGGATCCCAGCCACAGTCTTTTTTAAAAAAATATGATTAGGTAAGAATACTAGTTCAACATATCCCAGAAGAATAGCTATGTTACACTGTGATCCTAGACAGAGTTATTCCAGCCCAAGCAAACAGTTTCCTGAATAGGACTGCCATTATTCTGTGATAATAAAAGGAAACCCCACTTTGGAACATAAGAACATAAGAACATAAGAGACGCCAATGTTGGATCAGGCCAAAGGCCCATCCAGTCCAACACTCTGTGTCACACAGTGGCCAGAAATACCAGTGCCATCAGGAGGTCCAGCAGTGGGGCCAGTGGAAGGGTAACACAGTTACTGTAGCCTTTATTGGCTAGATCCTGCTTTCTCAATTGCACTGTGCAAGCCATGTATTGCATCCAACCATCTTTTCAGCTGATCAAAAAGGAAAGAGGGGTCCCAACTGACCACCAAAAAGGCTATGTGTAAGATCATGGGACCTGCATGTACACAAGCCATGTGGAATGAGGGCTATAGAGTGAAGGAGAATCACATGAGATTGCATGAAGAAGCTGACTGGATACAACTCCATGTATTAGTTCTACGGAAGCAGAAGTAGGATATAAGTATTTTATATACATAAATTGGCAGGATTAGATGTGCACAGGGAAGCAAGGTGTGCAGTGTAAATCTGAAAGATCTAGGTTGCAATTAGTTATTCGTCAGATGCAGAAAGTGTAGCTAGTCACACTGATTGTGTGCAGTTCCCCCCCCCCTTGGGTTACTGTGGTCAAGCCCAGCTAACCTCAGACCACAGCCTAGATTTTTAAAACGGAAGTATAATACCATTTTATTTGGCCTAAATAATCCTTTCAAGATGGCAAAGATAATCTAGGAATAATTCTGTTCCAACAAACTTTCTGTGATGGTTCAAATTGTGAAGACTCAACAAAAAATTCAGTGCGCATTTCATATCAAAACAGCATTGAGCAAGACAACAGCCCAGTGATATTCATCTCAGCTTGAACTCAGAAAGCCTTAACTGTCCTTTCAGAACTCTTATTAACCTTTCAGCATGGAGAAAAAGTAATTGGGGGAGGGATCACATGTCATTGAAAGCACGGGTATGTGTAAGCCGCCTGTAAGCCGCCCTGAGCCCGCTCGCGGGGAGGGCGGGGTATAAATACCTAAAATAAATAAATAATAAATAAATAAATAAAGGTTGTGAAAACATGTTAGAAATATTCTATTATTCATTTCATCATGTCAGATCAAGAGAAAAATACTAAATAAGTTCATATACATCAGTGAAAGAACAGTAGCTATCCTTCAGAAAGCAGTCTGGAAAACATGACACAAGTCTAATCCTGAAAACTTTATTCCAATGATGACTGCAGTCCTACCTACCTGGGTGTAGATCTGATTGAACGTAACAGGGCTTAGTGTCCAAATAAGAATGCATAGAATTAGACTGTAAGTCTATTTGGAAAACAAATAGAACAGGTCTTATGCATTTATTGTGCTGAATTGTGCTCTTTGTGATTTTCATTAAAAATCAAACAAACAGTAGTATGTGTTTTGTTGCACAATGGAACCTACACATAAGGAATAAATAAATAAATTTCTCTATTATCAATGCTTGGATATGCACACAGCATATTTAACATAACTTTGATCCTTTATAAATGGAGTCAAAGGCTCATAAATCACTGGATTTGTCACTCATATTCAATGGTCTGCATCCAAGACTACTAGTAAGAATTAACTCTAGCCATTTAGCCTAGTGACCCAAGTCTCTTTAACTAACAGGAAAAATGCTAGGAAAGGAAGATGCAACCCACTGTTAACTTACTTGTGAGTAAGTCACACTGAACATTTGTTCGATCACACCAAATAAATATGATAGGATCTGGCTGTAAAATTTACTGTTTCCTATTATGATAGAAATAACCAACAACAACAACAAACCATAACAACTACACCTATGCAAACACTTTATTGTTCTGCTTAAGGCCATTAGAGCTTGCTTTTCAAGATTTGTGCCCTTACTTTCTGTAGTCTCGCTCATGAGATTTAAAACCTATGCAATGCAACTCCCAAACAAATCCTATCATTTCTACCTTGCTCACCCACATGACGTTTTTCAACAGCTACTTCTTTTTTTCCACAGCTCTTAAAATGCCAACTTCTAAAATGAGGCTGTAGCAGTAATACAGTCACCAGGCAAACTGACCCCATAATGCTATCTTTAAAGACTGACATTGTTAAAGGCTGGTCACTCTTCTCAGTGTTCCACATATCTATCTACAGTCTGTTGGTTTGTTTGTTACTTACCACATGAGTCACCAGACATTTCAAATACTGAAGTGACTTGCTACTCCCATGAGACAGCTGTTTAAAAATTTCCCTGTGGGTTCTTCTCTAATACAGCTAAGGGTAATGCCTGTAAAAACACACTGTGCCTTTTCTCAAAGACATAGAACAGCACAACCGTTTTAGTTGTTTACAGGAATATTAAATCCATTGATGTTGTTGTGTAAATAGTAATGGTGGGGTATGCTCCACTAACATGCTGTTAGGCTACATTATGAGTGAACACACCCCTTTCCAGAGTAAATGGTTTCTTCCAACACAGTGTCAGTCTACCTGATTATGCCCCCCCCCCTTCTCGGTAATCTTCCTTTTCTCTGCAACTGCTAAACCTGCTATTCATCTGTAAGTTTTGCAAGGAGACAACAGTAAGAAGCCAGTATTATTATCCAAGGACACAAACAAATGACAATAAAAAGAATCCCTGAAATGTTTGTCATAGCTTAATATAAACACTGGGATATATTGATTATATGAACTTGTGGTTTTGAGAGAGACTAATCCTGTTTTGCCAGGCTTGTTGAAGCTATGCTAAGTCCTTGAGAAAGCTGAGCAGCTCAGAGCACTGCCTTTAGATATTAAAAAAAGCTAATGTGAAATGTAAAACTATCTTATCAAGCATCTTCCTTCCAAAATGTCTACCTTAATTTATGACAATTATTGGTTTCCACCTTGTTGCTAATGTGTACAGTTCACATCGGTGTTATGTATTCTTCCAGAGGCACATAGAAGCCTAGATATAAGACCAAGGACTTCCCCATGTTCATTTAGATTTGTTTCTTCAGGGATCATTTGCCAGCATAAAAATATGCATCACTGAAGCATACCAATATATGCATAATTTCTAACTGTAAGTCATCAGGGGTTCTGTGCATGTGGCCCATGGAAGCTACTTAAATGTGCATTTGATATATTCACATTTTAATATGGATGGGGGGAAAGAGGTGTATCTGAAGAATGAAAACAGGATCTATAGGATAGTAAATTAGAAGAAAAAAGCAGTATTACTAAATCTAGCAAACACATCACAATAAGGGGAAATGAAATACAGAACCCTGATGTACAGTGCACAAGATCACACATTTTCCCTCAAGGCGACAACCGGAACTGTAGCTTCACCTCAGCTCTCCACTGCTACACTAACTTCTGTGAAAAGCAGGGATTTGAAAGGTTGGTTCAATATAATAGGGGATTTTACTGAGCTGAAGAAATAAGAAAGCTTTGGTTCGAGCAGCTTGTGCTCCTTTGGCAATTACAAAGACTTCACTCTGAGATTTCAGTAAGACACATGGCCCTCAGTGCTTTAGTCTGCAGGGACATTTAGCTGAAGTTAATTTCTGTAGCAACGGTTGTGTTCCCAAAGGTATTTTCCAACTAACTTAGATATTATTACAAAAAATTCAATACCCATTTTTCCTGATTTTTGCACTTTATTTCACACCCAAGATAACTTTATGAGTAACCTAACCAAATATAACACTTAAAATCCCATCACTGACTTTTTGATCTTTGGACTATATCAGTAAAGGGACGCCGAGAAGAGGAGGCTGAAAACCTCTAAATGGAGAATAATGATTTATTCTGGTAATAGTTCCCACTTGGTGTTTAGATTCAGGGGGAGGCATTTTTGGAAAAATTGTATTCGTCTGAGTAGGTCTAGATATAAGTAATCATCTATGACTTTTTGTGTGAAACTGGGACTGGATTATAAAAAAAAAACCTTGGAAAATGTAGCTAAAGCAGTTACAGGCAATAAATAAAATGTTCAAAGTAAGTTTAAAAGGAGTTATAACTATCAAATGAACAATATAGTAGGGCTGGCTGGACCTTCATTTTTGTCTCCTGATTATCCCTATCTGCTCAAAATATTAGTAATATCACCTTTATGCTCCAGCAAAAAGTTTAATTTGTTCTATTCGTGTTCTCAGATAATTATGAATTTAACATTCTTGCTCCATCTTTCATCTATAGCTGCTTCTTTTTCAGTGCGACCTGATAGTTTGTCCAGCATGCCAAAATAGTAGTATCATATTAAAAAGTAATTTATTTTTTTCATGGCATATATTAATAGACCCAGTCTTTTTTCTTTCTTTAAGGAATGCATAGTGCATTCTAAGCCCAGTTACACCCTACTAAGCTGATTGATTTAGGTTATAACTAGAATCTGTAAGGTAAAGGTTCCCTTGCTTGAAAGCCAGTCGAGTCCGACTCTAGGGTTGCGGTGCTCATCTCCGTTTCAAAGCCGAAGAGCCAGCGCTGTCCGAAGACGTTTCCATGGTCATGTGGCCGGCATGACTAAACACCAAGGCCGTGCACGGAACGCTTTTACCTTCCCACCAAAATGGTACCTATTTATCTACTTGCAATTTCTTGCAAGTAGTTGGCAGGAGCTGGAACTAGAGATGGGAGCTCACTCCATCATGTGGCAACTCAGGTCTCGAGCTGCTGAACTACTGACCTTCCACAGCCTGCAGTTCAGCGTCTTAACCACTTGAGCCACCGCAGGTCCAATCTGTAACTAGGGTGTAAACTAGAACTCTGTTTCAGATTGAATGGTTAAAATAAGAAATATGCAAATAAAGACTATATTTTAACACCCAAAAGGAAAGTTGTGAGACCTACTGAGGTTATTCTATCCAAAGTTCCCAATCAAAGACACCTTATGGAAATTTTCTGCAGTCTTGTAATAAAAACCCATAAGTAGCAAAACTAGTGGGACAACTTGAACCATGGTCAGTCTGATCTGCAAGTGACTCTTTTTGTAATGTATTCAGCCTGACATGCCCGGACTTGCCTGGGCTGGCCAGGCACAATTCCTCAATAGCTTCAAGTCTAAAGACAATGGGTCTGTAGGATCCTAGCCGACCCAATGAAAGGGCTAGGTCCCAAGCCGGGAGGCCAATGGGTCTCTCGGTTACTGTAAATAGCCTATTGGGAGTAGGGGGTGTGTTTAGGTGAGCTTGGTGGCGGGTTTTCTGAATGAATATAAACCGGCCTGCGAGCTGGTCAGTTGTCTTTGTTCGGAACTAAATAAAGGTATGCTTAGCTGAAATCACTCTCCGCCTGCATACTTTTCACTTTTATTCCTGATAATTTAGAAATCACCAACAACAAGCCAAAGAAAACTTAAAACTATCACCCAACACATGATCAAGCCAACCTGCAATTCCTTATTAATTAGTTGTGGCCAATTGCCTGGTGGTAAGAACTGCTTCCAAGGGGATAGAAAGTCATCTTCTTCTTCTTCTGTAGGAGGGAGATGGCCATTTTAATTTCAGGTTATTGAAGTGCTACAAATGACTAACAGGTATGTATGAGGAAAAGTCTATGTTTGCTAGGAACTTTTTTGGATTTATTTGTGAGGCTGGATAGTGGCATGAATTAACCTCAATAATAGGTTAACAAAGACATTTACTTGTCACACTCCAGGATCATCTTTCTGATACCCTGGACAGGAAACAGCTTTTTTAAAAAACTGGTCATGTTGAGCTCATGAACCAATCAAGGTAAGTATAAATATGCTGTTGGGCTCAAAAGTTATTGAAAGACACATACAGTATTTTTCTTTCCCCTGTGTGACTTGTCATAGCTTCTCAATCATCCTTCATTATCAAGATATATTTAACTAATTTTAAGTAAATAAAGGTTCTGTATACGGTGGTGGTGGTGGACCACAAGGGCTCTCACAATTTGTTTTGTTCTTGGACACCAAACGTTTCTAGATGCGCTAAGCTAGAAGTAAAATAATGCTCACACTGAGTTCTTAAAATGAACTTGATAGATGAGTATGCCAGTGAGTCAAACAAGACATTCGTTTTACCTCTTCCTGCCCAGACATTTGTCCAGTCATTGTAATTTTGTCACTGTCATGTCTATTTCTCCTCCCCATCTCAGGCATACAGCAACTTAGTTAGCATTACCCATCTGGGAAAGGCAATAAAAAGTGGAAGCAGCAGCAAGAGCGGGTGGGAAATGCCAGGCTACTTGTGCAATTATAAGGACAGTCTTGAACAGTGCTATACAGTTTACCTGCCCTCCAACCTCTCCAGCAGTGGCTGTTTTAAGGTGGGAACCACCCTCAAAGCACAAGTCCTACCAGGCAATGACCTTGCTCTTTTTTTCTCTTTAAATATGGGAAGCCTGCCACATTGAGGATAAGCCACAGGTAACATATAGTCAAAAAACTATATGGGGCACCGAAGCCATTGAATGAGTGTCACGGATACAGAATGATACAACATTTCACACATTCAGCAATGTGTTTAAATATCAGTTAAACAGTATCTAATTATTTTGCTGATTGGCTATATTTTACATGCCATATGTTACCATATCAACAAGCATATTTACCACGATACATTTATTTGCACAATATTATACATTTATTTGCACAACATTCTGTCTTCATAAAGAAAGCTGACATTTAAAACATTACATTGGAAAGGAACATATGGACAGGGAGACATTTGATCCTGAATGCCCAGACATGATTAATTTCCACAATATTAAGAAGTTTTAAAAGTGGTAGTCAAGGGCAAATATGGCTCCTGTAAGAGCTACAGCCTGGGTCTGTTTCCTTTTGAGGGAGCCACTGGGCTCCGTTCACTAGCTGTGTCCCAGCCTAGAGTCAGTGTGTCTCTGCTTCACAGTGAACATAAACTTGAGAAGTTTAAACAGAGGACTGGAGTGCCCAGCAGTTACCAGGCAACCAGCTTCCATGTCACCCCTGATAAAAACCTGAGCAGCCCGGGAAGAGGAGCCCATGGCTGCCTCCGGCCAGCAGCACATGTGTGTGAGAGAAAGAGAAAGGAGCAACAGAGGCAGAGCAATGCTGTCTGAAGATGAGCTGGAGGTTTTGTTGGGATGAGTTACTCAGAAACAGCTGGAGAAGTCTGCCCAGCTGAGAGGTGCAGCTGAGCTTTACCAGGGCAGTGGGGACAGGGCTTTGCTAACTTGTGCTATGTTCTGCTGCCCCCTCTCTGTGCCTGCTCCCACTGCCCTGGCTGCACTCCCAGTACAATACAGTGACCCTCCCTACTCTGACATTAATGACAGCAGAGGATCGATCCCCCATCTGCAACTCCAGTGGCCAGTAAATTTTTGGTTGCCATTGCAACCTGGCAACTAGGGTTTGTCGAGGGTTATCCTATTATGCAATCATTCAAGCCATCATACAGAACTACATTAAATTTCCTTTACAAATGTTTCAGAAACTGTCAAATGCACTTGGGACTGGAGAGAGAATAGCATTTAGGGGATTAGAAAGTTATGTAAAATATTCTATACTTCCTGTGGGATGCAGAGTTCTATGGTTCCACTCTCACTTCTGATCAAACAGGTTTCGAACGTTTTTGAAACAGTACCAAAAAGGTAAAATCTGTTCATCAAATGTGAAGCGAAGCATCATCACACAAAATTGCTATTGTTCATCTCTAATACTGGTTAAGCAAACAAGGTAAACACTTTCAAGGGAAAAGGTCATTGCATTTCCTCTGAAATATGTAAAATTATGGTTAAATGTTACAGCCATGTAAATGAAATGTTCTCAATGGTCAAATCACTAACTGATAAGACTTATTTCAGCTAAACTGACCAATGACTTCCTGTGCTATACAGAAACACAGGCTAGGAAAACAAGGCTCTCTTAAATGAGAGAAATGGTGGGCACTGGGCACATTACAATACCATTTATAAACCACAGTGAGAAAAATAACACTTGGCTTTCCAGTTAGAAAAGGTGAACAGTTCTGTGCAGTAATAGAAATAATAGCATCATGCAGGATGAGTTTTGCAAAATAACTATGTTAGTTTTATATATAAATTGGGAGGGAGAAATCAATACAAAAACTGGTTCTGAATCCAAATTAGGGGAAAGGTTTTGAAGAAGGCAGCCATAAAGTTAAATCGTATTTTTGTTAAAAAATATTATGATGTATTCTGTTGCATTTCAAAGCTACTTTTCTTCCTTTCAGATTACATGGTTATTTCCCCCCTAAAATAAATTACACATGTCTGCCGTGTTATGCAAATAATGGCCTGCAATACATTAGGCACTTGTTATCTGCAACATTAAATCCAATGGAGTGACTGATTTGATTTCAGAATTAATTCAGTGGTTTTCATCAGAGACCAAATCCTGCTCCATTAAGTTAATACAACTTTGGCCAATGAGTCTCATTTCACACAAAGTCATAGGGTTGCCAGACCTGAGTTAGAAAATACTTGGAGACTTTGGGGGTGGATCCAGGAGAGGGTGGGGTTTGGGGAGGGGAGGGGCCTCAGTATAGTACAATGCCATGGAGTCTACCCTTCAAAGCAGCCATTTTCTCCAGGGGAGCTGATCTCTGTCAGCTGGACATCAGTTGTAAAAGCGGGAGATCCCCGACCCCACCTGGAGACTGGCAACCCTACAAAGTCAGGAATACAATTCTATTACAGACCTCCATGTAAAAAAGGTGATGTATGTTCCACCTGCCTGTACAGGGTGAAACTGATCAGGGATGACATATTATGCATTTAAAATTCAAATTAGCTCACAACAATGGCTTGGACCCAAACTCCCATGAATGGAAAGAATTTGTGTAAGTGGGTTGTGAGCCACTTCTCAGCAGAATCCATGTACCACCAGTTGCCCCTGGTATGCATCTTCCTTATTTGAGGCTTTTCAAGTAGCAGGGGAAAAAACGACAAATCACCCACCCCATAAATTCATCTTTGAGCTAGCCTGGTACAAAAGTCAGAGGAAATGGGGAAGAGTCTGATAGTGCTAGCAGCAGTTGCTGAGGAACATCTTGCTCACTTCAAAGACTAACAAGATTTCCAAGATATACACACTTGAGACTAAAAGCTCCCTTCCTGAGATACCAGTCAAGGGAAGCTTTGACTCTTGATGGCTTACACCCTGGAAATCTTGTTGGTCTTGAAGATGCAACTGGACTAAATTCTTGCTTTTCTATTGCAGATCAACAGCAACCCACCTGAAACTATCTTCCCCCTACTGCTCACAAAAGTGCTTAAGGCCTGGTTGTGTTCAGAGGCAGGGACTCTTCAGCTCTTAGCCAGAGGGCTCTAGTATACAGCTGTGAGGAATATCTTCTAGGAGAGAGAGAAGGCGGCTTGATCTGTACTTTGCATCCTCCCTTCCCCTTTAGTCTTATTTCTATTGTATTTTTTTCTTTCCTGTATCATAAGCCACTTTGGGTCCCCATTTGGGAGAAAAGAGGGGTAAAAATAATAAAACAAAAAATGCAAAACAAAATGATGGTGGTTGATTCCCAATCCTCTTGTCTTCATTTACAGTTCCTGGGACACGTGGCACTGAGTTAAGGAAGGTTCCTTGAAACTTGAAAATACTTTTCAGGAGACATGGGGCTGTTGGGTGTAGGAAAAGGCAGAGAAGATCCCACAAACTTCTTCCATTTGTGGAAGCTTTGATCCAATCCTATACACATTATTAAATGAAAAATAAGGATTAGCTATCCTTTTCTTGTGGCTCTGATTTTGTAGCCCCTCTTTCTTAAATAAATAAAAAACCCAAAAAAAATATCCTTCATCCCATTGGTTTAACTTTAAATACCTTCCCTTGGTTGGAGAGGCACATGGCACAGGTGGCATGAGCCCCACAAGGAAGGGAAAGTGTTTTAAGTTTAAACACCTTCCCTTCACTGGAGAGGCATGCCATAGGGTACAATGGAGAGAGAAGGGGTTTAAATGGGTCAGCTGAGGAGGGGAAGTGAAGGGGGCTAGCTGGGGAGGGGAAGTGAAGGGAATCATTTAAAGATGCCTCCCCAATCTGCCTTTGCTTCCTCAGTCAGCCTGCAGAGGCAGGCCAGCTGGGGAAAGTCAGGGGAGGGAGAGTGGATCAGAGCTTACCTGAACCCCCCAAAATATTGATTTCCCCCACCCCCATGCACACCCCTACCAGAGACCAACGTTAACTATAATTTTAGGGCCAGGGAGTGAATCTGATGGCAACTGACCAGGTCTTCGCCAGACATCATCAGTACTTGCAGCAGTAATGCTAGTGCCGTAAGGAGTTGCCAGTGTGAAAGCAGAAGAATGGCAGTTTAGTTCACACCCATGAACATAGGAGGCTCCGACAGAAAATAATAGCACTGAGAATCCCTGTGAGGCATTCTGAAGGACATGGCAAAATAAGACTCAGAGGAACTGGCAGTATAGGAGGTCTGCAAGACTGCACAGTTATTGTCCTGCAGAGGACTGACAAGAACTGATTTCATAACAGCTAAGCCACTTTTTATAAATGACTAGAAACAAGGCTCATTGTGGAAATACATATAACGAGCTCTAGAAAGAGGGTCTGGGTGGGTGTCCTGGTCTTTGGCACTCAGCGTTAATTTGCTGTGGTGACCTCAGCAGGGTATAATGACACAGAGTTTACCATTTTCTTCAGGGGAACTGATCTCTGCCATCTGAAAAGCAGTTGTAATTCTGAGTGATCTCCAGCCCTCACCTAGAGATTGGCAACAGTAGATCCCCAGGAGGAAATGGCTGGTTTGAAGTGTGGAGTCTATGGATTGTACCTGTCTGAGGTCCCACCCCTCCTCAAACCTCACCCTCTCCAGGCTCCACCCCTCAAACCTCCAGGAATTTCCCAGCCTGGAGTTGGCAACCCTATCTCCTTCCCAGCCAACCATCAACCTACCTTTATCTGACTTCAGCTTTCCATCTCCTCCCCCCTCCCTCCTGGATAGCAGTTATATTTCTAAGTGATCTCCAGCCCTCCCCTGGAGATTGGCAAAATGGTTCCCCAGGAAGAAATGGCTGGTTTGGAGGGTGGAGTCTATGGCACTGTACCTGTCTGAGATCCCACCCCTCCTCAAACCTCACCCTGTCCAGGCTCCATCCCTCAAATCTCCAGGAATTTTCATACCTAAAGTTGGAACCTTATCTCCTCCTCTCTCAGCAGCCTCTTCCTAGGCAAAGTTCTGTCTTTCTCATTAGTGGGGAGCAAAGCAGCTTACTTCATTCTCCTCTTCTGCTTTGTGATCTGTACAGCAACCCTGCAAGGTAGGTTAGGCAGAAAGTCTGTGGCTGGTCCAAAATTACCCAGGCAGCTTCCATAGGGAGGCTCCTGCTGTACAGGAGGAAGCAGCCAGGGCTACTGAAGTGATGCCAGTCAGGAGGCATGACGTCACCCTGAGAGTGCTGGCAGTCCTAGGGTTGCCAGCAAAGACAGATTGATGCAAAGGAAGACGGGAAAATCTCCATATCTCTATTTTGCCTTAAATTAGCTTTGATGCCAGCAGAGTGAGAAAATGCCAGAGGCTCTGGATGGGTGCCCCATGGTAAATGGACCAAACAGTTCTTAAAGATTTTCCAAAACACTACTCTGTCCACATTCATTTTCTACACTCACAGCGTCCCCTGCCAGAATCAACACATCCCCAGCACTTTGAATTAGCACCAGAGCTTTAAGAGCTCTCCTGCTGTCACCTGGAGATTGGCAACAGCTTGTTTGGAGGGTGGGGTCTACGGCATTGTATCTATCCCTTTTCCTCCTCCTCCTCAGACCCCACCCTCAGCAGGCTTCATCCCTAAAATATCCTGGAAGTTTCCAACCTGGAGTTGGCAACCCTATGTCCTTTCCAGGCAACCATCAGCCTACTGTTATCTGCCTGTCTGTCTTCAGGTTTACATCTTCTCCCCCCAGACTCTGCCTAGGGAAAGGGCAGTCTTTCCCTGCAGTGGGAACCAAAGCAGCTGACATCATTCTCCTCTCCCCTGTATGATCTGCACAACAACCCTGTGAGGTATGTTAAGGTAGAAAGACTGTGAATGGTCCATAATCCCCAGGCAGCTTTTATAACATGAACCTGGGACCTGCACACCATCCTCTGAAGCACTCTCAGGTACATATCTGTGGCAGTAATGGGGTGACTGCTGGCGCCTTTTCCTATCATTTTTTGCCTTGCGGTATTCTGCTTGTGGTGTGATCTGTCTTTTTTGTGGTGTGGCATGATTGTGTTATTGGGTTGGTTTCTTTTGAAGGGGAAGTGATGTGTTGTGATTGGGTTGGT